>NC_069501.1:989412344-989470169 GCF_027579735.1 Bombina bombina
TAAAACAATCCCCAAGATTTAACAACTATTAAAAGTAATAATGTGCCAAATATACTTAGTAAAGTAATCGTTTTAGCCCAGAAAAATGTCTACCAGTTTTTTAAGCCCTAATGAAGCCCTTTATTCTTTTACTTAAACTAAGAAAATGGCTTACCGGTTCCCATAGGGAAAATGACAGCTTCCAGCATTACCGAGTCTTGTTAGAAATGTGTCCTACCTCAAGCAGCAAAAGTCTGCTCACTGTTTCCCCCAACTGAAGTTAATTCCTCTCAACAGTCCTGTGTGGAAACAGCCATCGATTTTAGTAAAGGTTGCTAAAATCATTTTCCTCTTACAAACAGAAATCTTCATCTCTTTCCTGTTTCAGAGTAAATAGTACATACCAGCACTATTTTAAAATAACAAACTCTTGATTGAAGAATAAAAACTACATTTAAACACCAAAAAACTCTAAGCCATCTCCGTGGAGATGTTGCCTGTACAACGGCAAAGAGAATGACTGGGGAAGGCGGAGCCTAGGAGGGATCATGTGACCAGCTTTGCTGGGCTCTTTGCCATTTCCTGTTGGGGAAGAGAATATCCCACAAGTAAGGATGACGCCGTGGACCGGACACACCTATGTTGGAGAAACTGGTAATGCTTGTCTAAAAAGAGAATCTCAGAAACTAAAAGTGATCTGGATGAATCGGAATATGCAGATATGCATCCTGTAAAACTATTGTAGACATATAATGCCCTTGCTAAACAAAAGGCAGGATAGTCCTACAGTTACCATCTTGAATGTTGGTATCCTTACATAACGATTCAATATTGATAGATCCGGAACTGGTCTGAAGGAATTGACCTTCTTTGGTACAATGAAGAGATAGAATAAAACCCCAGCCCCTGTTCCAGAACTGGAACTGGCATAATTACTCCAGCCAACTCTAGATCTGAAACACATTTCAGAAATGCTGAGCCTTTGCTGGGTTTACTGGGACACGGGAAAGAAAAAAATCTCTTTGTAGGAGGCCTTAACTTGAAGCCAATTCTGTACCTTTCTGAAACAATGTTCTGAAACCAGAGATTGTGAACGGAATTGATCCAAATTTCTTTGAAGAAAACGTAATCTGCCCCATACCAGCTGAGCTGGAATGAGGGCCGCACCTTCATGGGTACTTAGGAGCTGGCTTTAGGTTTCTATAAGGCTTGGATATATTCCAAACTGGAAATGGTTTCCAAACTGATACCGCTCCTGAGGATGAAGGATCAGGCTTTTGTTCCTTGTTGTGAGGAAAGGAACGAAAACGATTATTAGACCTAAATTTACCTTAGATTTTTTATCCTTTGGTAAAAAAGTTCCCTTCCCTCCAGTAACAGTTGAGATAATAGAATCCAACTGAAAACCGAATAATTTATTACCCTGGAAAGAAAGGGAAAGCAAAGTTGACTTAGAAGACATATCAGCATTCCAAGTTTTAAGCCATAAAGCTCTTCTAGCTAAAATAGCTAGAGACATATACCTGACATCAACTCTAATGATATCAAAAGATGGTATCACAAATAAAATTATTAGCATGTTATAGAATAATAATAATGCTATAAAATTATGATCTGTTACTTGTTGCGCTAAAGCTTCTAACCAAAAAGTTGAAGCTGCAGCAACATCCGCTAAAAATATAGCAGGAGTAGAGACAGCCCCATTAACCTTAGGGATTTTGTCCCAAAAAACTCTAATCTGTCAGATGGCACAGGATATAATTGCTTAAAACGTTTTAGAAGGAGTAAATGAATTACCCAAATTATTCCATTCCCTGGAAATTACTTCAGAAATAGCATCAGGGAGAGAAAACACTTCTGGAATAACTACAGGAGATTTAAAAACCTTATTTAAACGTTTAGATTTAGTATCATGAGGACCAGAATCCTCTATTTCTAATGCAATTAATACTTCTTTAAGTAAAGAACGAATAAATTCCATCTTGAACAAATACAAAGATTTATCAGCATCAACCTCTGAGACAGAAAACTCTGAACCAGAAGAACCATTATCAGTATCAGAATGATGATGTTCATTTAAAAATTCATCTGAAAAAAAGAGAAGTTTTAAAAGACTTTTATCTATACTAGAAGGAGAAATAACAGACATAGCCTTCTTAATGGATTTAAAAATAAAATCTCTTATGTTATCAGGAACACTCTGAAAATTAGATGTTGACGGAACAGCAACAGGTAATGTAACAGTACTAAAGGAAATTTTATCTGCATTAATAAGTTTGTCATGACATGCAATACAAACAACAGCTGGAGAAACAGATACCAAAAGTTTATAGCAGATACACTTAGCTTGGTAGCTCCAGCACCGGGCAGCGATTTTCCTGAAGTATCTTCTGACTCATAGGTGCGGCGTTCCTGGCAGCGTCTGCGGGCTCAGCGAGACAACCGGAAGTGACGCCGGTTTCAGTATAGTCCTTCCATAGAGAGCCAACGGAGTGCCGTAGCAGTGGCGAAACCCAGCCACTATGTAGGTATAGGAAAAAGAGAAGATGCAGGCACTACTGTGGATAGCTTAAAAACAATGAGCCTTTATTTGGAAAGCCATTAAAAAATTAAACAGCTACAACCGCTGTAAAGACATGAGTAAAGGTACAAAAATCGACAGAGGCAAGGCAGGGTAGAAAAATAGACATAGAAAATTGTCTGACTAGTTTCGAGTACGGACTGTACTCTTATTCACAGATGTCTATGAATAAGAGTACAGTCCGTACTCGAAACTAGTCAGACAATTTTCTATGTCTATTTTTCTACCGTGCCTTGCCTCTGTCGATTTTTGTACCTTTACTCATGTCTTTACAGCGGTTGTAGCTGTTTAATTTTTTAATGGCTTTCCAAATAAAGACTCATTGTTTTTAAGCTATCCACAGTAGTGCCTGCATCTTCTCTTTTTCCTATATCTTCTGACTCAGTTGCAACGTGGAACATCTTGCAATATGTAATAGAAAAAACAACATATAAAGCAAAATTGATCAAATTCCTTAAATGACAGTTTCAGGAATGGGAAAAAAATGCCAGTGAACAAGCTTCTAGCAACCAGAAGCAATAAATAATGAGACTTAAATAATGTGGAGACAAAAATGCCGCCCATATTTTTTTAGCGCCAAATAAGACGCCCACATTATTTGGCGCCTAAATGCTTTTGGCGCCAAAAATGACGCCACATCCGGAACGCCGACACTTTTGACGCAAAAAAAACGTCAAAAAATGACGCAACTTCCGGCGACACGTATGACGCCGGAAACAGAAAAAAAAAATTGCGCCAAAAAAGTCAGCGCCAAGAATGATGCAATAAAATGAAGCATTTTCAGCCCCCGCGAGCCTAACAGCCCACAGGGAAAAAGTCAAATTTTTTAAGGTAAGAAAAAATGATTGATTCAAATGCATTATCCCAAATATGAAACTGACTGTCTGAAAATAAGGAATGTTGAACATCCTGAGTCAAGGCAAATAAATGTTTGAATACATATATTTAGAACTTTATAAAAAAAGTGCCTAACCGTAGCTTAGAGTGTCACAGAAAATAAGCTTACTTACTTACCCCAGGACACTCATCTATCTACATGTTGTAGAAAGCCAAACCAGTACTGAAACGAAAATCAGCAGAGGTAATGGTATATATATATAAGAGTATATCGTCGATCTGAAAAGGGAGGTAAGAGATGAATCTCTACGACCGATAACAGAGAACCTATGAAATAGACCCCGTAGAAGGAGATCATTGCATTCAAATAGGCAATACTCTCCTCACATCCCTCTGACATTCACTGCACGCTGAGAGGAAAACCGGGCTCCAACCTGCTGCGGAGCGCATATCAACGTAGAATCTAGCACAAACTTACTTCACCACCTCCATAGGAGGCAAAGTTTGTAAAACTGATTTGTGGGTGTGGTGAGGGGTGTATTTATAGGCATTTTAAGGTTTGGGAAACTTTGCCCCTCCTGGTAGGAATGTATATCCCATACGTCACTAGCTCATGGACTCTTGCTAATTACATGAAAGAAAACAGAATTTACTAGTTCTAATATCAAGAGGACTAGTTTCCACGATATCCAAAATAATTAACACTTCTTTAACAAAGAACAAAAATACTTCATTATAAATAAATAAGTAGGATTTGTTAGTGTCAATATCTGAGGAAGAATCTTCTGAATCAGATAGATCCTCATCAGAGGAGAATAATTCATTATGTTGTCGGTCATTTTAAATTTCATCAACCTTATGAGAAGTTTTAAAAGACCTTTATATTAATTATAAGGCAGAATAGCAGACAAAGACTTCTGAATAGAATTAGTAACAAATTCTTTAAATTTCATAGGTGTAACATGTACATTAAAAGTTGAAGGAACGGGGGGCGGAGCCAACCGCCAAAGCTTCATGACGTGCCACCTCAGAGCTCCTGAAACTTACTTTTTAAATAACTGTTTTATGGCACCATAGGAACCAATATACCTGCACACTAGGTTTATATCACGTCCTAGGACATGGATTGAGAAGCCTCGAACGAAGATAGCACCTTTTTGTCACACAATCAGCTTTGAGGCCTACTAGCTGGCTGAGATCTCGGCTAAATTTTCATCATCCTACTTAACACCACTCTTGTTTGACGAAGAAGTATCTACTACACTTCCCTTTTCAGCTTTGGCATGGAACAACAAAATATTTTAGTGTTACGCACCTTAGGGCGCTCTATGGACTACCACCAGCTAGCCCTGGTCGCAGAACTGAGAGCTGCAGCGGTCCCATGCCAAACTAGAACTCTGCAGAGTCATACCGAAGAGGAGACTGCTTGTTCTGAACCGCATCCTTCGCAATACTATACAGATCTCCCCCATGAACCGGAGATCTGGTTTGCGGTAAGCAGAGAGGACTTAGGTCCGTGGATAACAAGACAGCCGGAAACATTTAAACAGGACAGCACCTTACAATTCTCTCCAATCCCCACGGAGTCAGAGCAACGGAATGCAACTTACCCTGGGGTCTCGCAGACACAGCAGCTTAGCTCGGTCTCTGAACGCAGCTTTCCACCAACAGCCTCCACCTGCTCAGACGCCTCCGGAAGTCCTTTTACAGAAGCTGAGGCCCAGACAAGTGTGACTGCTACATCAAGAGCTGAACGGAACCAGTCACCCTGGAGATCTTCCATACCACAGAAGTCGGAGCAACGGAAGCCTATTCACGGAGGGTCCCGGATGCAATCTAACCCTCACCCCAGGCGATCAAATCCTTCTATATGGAAATCACGTTTTAATACTTACCCTTCTCGTAGCTATGGTGTGTGCCTTATACATCTCTCAATGCTGCCTAACAGCCCTCTCATCAGACCTCTAGAGCAACCATCACAGCACAGACCCTCTCCCTATGCCCAGACCGGTCTAGAACAAATCTCCAGAAGGGGCATCGGTTAAAGAACATTTTCTGGACAATCTACCACAGGGCAAGACAGGCTCTTAATCTGATGTCAGCAGCAACCTGGGTAGACACAGAGGCAATTGTTCCAACACCTCATAGCTGATATCAGCTAATAACTTTTGGTTAAGACCGGGGAATTCCCCCTGCTAGGACTGGTTGATCTTTATTATACATTTATATATGGTTAAGTTTCATTTTATTTCATAGTATTGCCTTTATGTGTAACATATGCTAACCTGTTGATAGTTAATATTTAGGTACCTCTGGCAGCTCGCATGTTCTGCCTGTTACAATCAGCATTAGCCTCACACTACCTGTTACCCCCATATGCTTTAATATCCTCTGAAGCACTCTCCCTACAGGGAGGTTGTTGCTTATGTCTCTTAGAGATGCTCATATCATGGCCTCCGGAACTTTTGCCCTGTGTTATATGCCAATTAATGTACTATACATACCCTCTAATATACCCATTTGCAGAGTTCATTTTATTAAGATCTGTATGATAACATAATTTATGCTTACCTGATAAATTCCTTTCTTCTGTAGTGTGATCAGTCCACGGGTCATCATTACTTGTGGGATATTAACTGCTCCCCTACAGGAAGTGCAAGAGGATTCACCCAGCAGAGTTGCTATATAGCTCCTCCCCTCTACGTCACCTCCAGTCATTCGACCAAGGACCAACGAGAAAGGAGAAGCCAAGGGTGTAGTGGTGACTGGAGTATAATTTAAAAAATATTTACCTGCCTTAAAAAACAGGGCGGGCCGTGGACTGATCACACTACAGAAGAAAGGAATTTATCAGGTAAGCATAAATTATGTTTTCTTCTGTTAAGTGTGATCAGTCCACGGGTCATCATTACTTGTGGGATACCAATACCAAAGCAAAAGTACACGGATGACGGGAGGGATAGGCAGGCTCTTTATACAGAAGGAACCACTGCCTGAAGAACCTTTCTCCCAAAAATAGCCTCCGAGGAAGCAAAAGTGTCAAATTTGTAAAATTTGGAAAAAGTATGAAGCGAAGACCAAGTTGCAGCCTTGCAAATCTGTTCAACAGAGGCCTCATTCTTAAAGGCCCAAGTGGAAGCCACAGCTCTAGTGGAATGAGCTGTAATTCTTTCAGGAGGCTGCTGTCCAGCAGTCTCATAAGCTAAACGAATTATGCTACGAAGCCAAAAAGAGAGAGAGGTAGCAGAAGCTTTTTGACCTCTCCTCTGACCAGAGTAAACGACAAACAGGGAAGACGTTTGTCGAAAATCTTTAGTTGCCTGTAAATAAAATTTAAGGGCACAAACTACATCCAGATTGTGCAAAAGACGTTCCTTCCTCGAAGAAGGATTTGGGCACAAGGATGGAACAACAATCTCCTGATTGATATTCCTGTTAGTGACTACCTTAGGTAAGAACCCAGGCTTAGTACGCAGAACTACCTTATCCGAGTGAAAAATCAAATAAGGAGAATCACAATGTAAGGCTGATAACTCAGAGACTCTTCGAGCCGAGGAAATAGCCATTAAAAATAGAACTTTCCAAGATAACAACTTTATATCAATGGAATGAAGGGGTTCAAACGGAACACCCTGTAAAACGTTAAGAACAAGGTTTAAACTCCATGGTGGAGCCACAGCTTTAAACACAGGTTTAATCCTGGCCAAAGCCTGACAAAAAGCCTGAACGTCTGGAACTTCTGACAGACGCTTGTGTAACAGAATGGACAGAGCTGAGATCTGTCCCTTTAAGGAACTAGCGGATAACCCCTTTTCTAAACCTTCTTGTAGAAAAGACAATATCCTAGGAATCCTAACCTTACTCCAAGAGTAACCTTTGGATTCGCACCAATATAGGTATTTACGCCATATTTTATGGTAAATCTTTCTGGTAACAGGCTTCCTAGCCTGTATTAAGGTATCAATAACTGACTCAGAAAAACCACGCTTTGATAAGATCAAGCGTTCAATTTCCAAGCAGTCAGCTTCAGAGAAGTTAGATTTTGATGTTTGAAAGGACCCTGAATCAGAAGGTCCTGTTTCAGAGGTAACGACCAAGGTGGACAGAATGACATGTCCACCAGATCTGTATACCAAGTCCTGCGTGGCCATGCAGGCGCTATTAGAATCACTGATGCTTTCTCCTGTTTGATTCTGGCAATCAATCGAGGAAGCATCGGGAAAGGTGGAAACACATGAGCCATCCTGAAGGTCCATGGTGCTGTCAAGGCATCTATCAGGACCGCTCCCGGATCCCTGGATCTGGACCCGTAGCGCGGAAGCTTGGCGTTCTGTCGAGACGCCATGAGATCTATCTCTGGTTTGCCCCAACGTCGAAGTATTTGGGCAAAGACCTCTGGATGAAGTTCCCACTCCCCCGGATGAAAAGTCTGACGACTTAAGAAATCCGCCTCCCAGTTCTCCACTCCCGGGATGTGGATTGCAGACAGGTGGCAAGAGTGAGACTCTGCCCAGCGAATTATCTTCGATACTTCCATCATTGCTAGGGAGCTTCTTGTCCCTCCCTGATGGTTGATATAAGCTACAGTCGTGATGTTGTCCGACTGGAACCTGATGAACCCCCGAGTTGCTAACTGGGGCCAAGCCAGAAGAGCATTGAGGACTGCTCTCAATTCCAGAATGTTTATTGGAAGAAGACTCTCCTCCTGATTCCATAGTCCCTGAGCCTTCAGAGAATTCCAGACAGCGCCCCAACCTAGTAGGCTGGCGTCTGTTGTTACAATTGACCAGTCTGGCCTGCTGAATGGCATTCCCCTGGACAGATGTGGCCGATAAAGCCACCATAGAAGAGAATTTCTGGTCTCTTGAATGGAATGAAGGACACGGCATGCACTTTGAAGTTTTGTTAACCTGTCCTCTGTCAGGTAAATCTTCATTTCTACAGAATCTATCAGAGTCCCCAGGAAGGGAACTCTTGTGAGTGGAAAGAGAGAACTTTTCTCTTCGTTCACTTTCCATCCATGCGACCTTAGAAATGCCAGTACTATCTCTGTATGAGATTTGGCAGTTTGAAAGCTTGAAGCTTGTATCAGTATGTCGTCTAAGTACGGAGCTACTGAAATTCCTCGCGGTCTTAGTACCGCCAGAAGAGTGCCCAGAACCTTTGTGAAGATTCTTGGAGCCGTAGCCAGTCCGAATGGAAGAGCTACAAACTGGTAATGCCTGTCTAAAAAGGCAAACCTTAGATACCGGTAATGACTTCTGTGAATCGGTATGTGAAGGTAAGCATCCTTTAAATCCACTGTGGTCAAGTACTGACCCTCTTGGATCATGGGCAAAATTGTTCGAATAGTTTCCATCTTGAACGATGGAACTCTTAGGAATTTGTTTAGGATCTTTAAATCCAAGATTGGCCTGAAGGTTCCCTCTTTTTTGGGAACTACAAACAGATTTGAGTAAAACCCTTGTCCTTGTTCCAACCGCGGAACTGGATGGATCACTCCCATTAATAAAAGATCTTGTACGCAGCGTAGAAACGCTTCCTTCTTTGTTAGGTTTGTTGACAACCTTGACAGATGAAATCTCCCTCTTGGGGGAGAGGATTTGAAGTCCAGAAGGTATCCCTGAGATATGATCTCTAACGCCCAGGGATCCTGAACATCTCTTGCCCAAGCCTGGGCGAAGAGGGAAGTCTGCCCCCCACTAGATCCGGTCCCGGATCGGGGGCCCTCAATTCATGCTGTCTTAGGGGCAGCATCAGGTTTTCTGGCCTGTTTGCCCCTGTTCCAGGACTGGTTAGGTTTCCAGCCTTGTCTGTAGCGAGCAACAGCTCCTTCCTGTTTTGGTGCAGAGGAAGTTGATGCTGCTCCTGCTTTGAAATTACGAAAGGAACGAAAATTGGACTGTCTAGCCTTGGCTTTGGCCTTGTCCTGAGGCAGGGCATGACCTTTACCTCCTGTAATGTCATCAATAATCTCTTTCAAGCCGGGCCCGAATAAGGTCTGCCCTTTGAAAGGAATATTAAGCAATTTAGATTTAGACGTAACATCAGCTGACCAGGATTTTAGCCACAGAGCTCTGCGTGCCTGAATGGCGAATCCTGAATTTTTAGCCACAAGTTTAGTTAAATGTACTACGGCATCTGAAATAAATGAATTAGCTAACTTAAGGAATTTAAGTTTGTGTGTGATGTCATCTAGTGTGGATGATTGAAGTGTCTCTTCCAGAGACTCAAACCAAAATGCTGCTGCAGCCGTGACAGGCGCAATACATGCAAGAGGTTGCAATATAAACCCTTGTTGAACAAACATTTTCTTAAGGTAACCCTCTAATTTTTTATCCATTGGATCTGAAAAAGCACAGCTATCCTCCACTGGGATAGTGGTACGCTTAGCTAAAGTAGAAACTGCTCCCTCCACCTTAGGGACCATTTGCCATAAGTCCCGTGTGGCGGCGTCTATTGGAAACATTTTTCTGAATATAGGAGGGGGTGAGAAAGGCACACCGGGTCTATCCCACTCCTTAGTAACAATGTCAGTAAGTCTCTTAGGTATAGGAAAAACGTCAGTACTCGTCGGTACCGCAAAATATTTATCCAACCTACACATTTTTTCTGGGATTGCAACTGTGTTACAATCATTCAGAGCCGCTAATACCTCCCCTAGTAACACACGGAGGTTCTCAAGCTTAAATTTAAAATTTGAAATGTCTGAGTCCAGTTTATTTGGATCAGAACCGTCACCCACAGAATGAAGCTCTCCGTCTTCATGTTCTGCAAACTGTGACGCAGTATCAGACATGGCCCTTGCATTATCAGCGCACTCTGTTCTCATCCCAGAGTGATCACGTTTACCTCTTAGTTCTGGTAGTTTAGCCAAAACTTCAGTCATAACAGTAGCCATATCTTGTAATGTGATTTGTAATGGCCGCCCAGATGCACTCGGCGCTACAATATCACGCACCTCCTGAGCGGGAGATGCAGGTACTGACACGTGAGGCGAGTTAGTCGGCATAACTCTCCCCTCGTTGTTTGGTGAAATATGTTCAATTTGTACAGATTGACTATTTTTTAAAGTAGCATCAATACATTTAGTACATAAATTTCTATTGGGCTCCACTTTGGCATTAACACATATAGCACAGATATCTTCCTCTGAATCAGACATGTTTAACACACTAGCAAATAAACAGCAACTTGGAAATACTTTTCAAAGTAATTTACAAATAATATGAAAACGAACTGTGCCTTTAAGAAGCACAGAAAAATATTATAACAGATAAAATAATTAAGTTATAGCATCAATCTTTGTCAGAATATACAGTTTTAGCAAAGGATTGTTCCCCTCAGCAAATGATAACTAACCCAGGCAGCAGAAAAAAAATACACAAAACAGAATTTATGTTTACCTGATAAATTACTTTCTCCAACGGTGTATCCGGTCCACGGCGTCATCCTTACTTGTGGGATATTCTCTTCCCCAACAGGAAATGGCAAAGAGCCCAGCAAAGCTGGTCACATGATCCCTCCTAGGCTCCGCCTACCCCAGTCATTCGACCGACGTTAAGGAGGAATATTTGCATAGGAGAAACCATATGGTACCGTGGTGACTGTAGTTAAAGAAAATAAATTATCAGACCTGATTAAAAAAACCAGGGCGGGCCGTGGACCGGACACACCGTTGGAGAAAGTAATTTATCAGGTAAACATAAATTCTGTTTTCTCCAACATAGGTGTGTCCGGTCCACGGCGTCATCCTTACTTGTGGGAACCAATACCAAAGCTTTAGGACACGGATGAAGGGAGGGAGCAAATCAGGTCACCTAAATGGAAGGCACCACGGCTTGCAAAACCTTTCTCCCAAAAATAGCCTCAGAAGAAGCAAAAGTATCAAACTTGTAAAATTTGGTAAAAGTGTGCAGTGAAGACCAAGTCGCTGCCCTACATATCTGATCAACAGAAGCCTCGTTCTTGAAGGCCCATGTGGAAGCCACAGCCCTAGTGGAATGAGCTGTGATTCTTTCGGGAGGCTGCCGTCCGGCAGTCTCGTAAGCCAATCTGATGATGCTTTTAATCCAAAAAGAGAGAGAGGTAGAAGTTGCTTTTTGACCTCTCCTTTTACCGGAATAAACAACAAACAAGGAAGATGTTTGTCTAAAATCCTTTGTAGCATCTAAATAGAATTTTAGAGCGCGAACAACATCCAAATTGTGCAACAAACGTTCCTTCTTTGAAACTGGTTTCGGACACAGAGAAGGTACGATAATCTCCTGGTTAATGTTTTTGTTAGAAACAACTTTTGGAAGAAAACCAGGTTTAGTACGTAAAACCACCTTATCCGCATGGAACACCAGATAAGGAGGAGAACACTGCAGAGCAGATAATTCTGAAACTCTTCTAGCAGAAGAAATTGCAACTAAAAACAAAACTTTCCAAGATAATAACTTAATATCAACGGAATGCAAGGGTTCAAACGGAACCCCCTGAAGAACTGAAAGAACTAAATTGAGACTCCAAGGAGGAGTCAAAGGTTTGTAAACAGGCTTAATTCTAACCAGAGCCTGAACAAAGGCTTGAACATCTGGCACAGCGGCCAGCTTTTTGTGAAGTAACACAGACAAGGCAGAAATCTGTCCCTTCAGGGAACTTGCAGATAATCCTTTTTCCAATCCTTCTTGAAGGAAGGATAGAATCCTAGGAATCTTAACCTTGTCCCAAGGGAATCCTTTAGATTCACACCAACAGATATATTTTTTCCAAATTTTGTGGTAAATCTTTCTAGTTACAGGCTTTCTGGCCTGAACAAGAGTATCGATAACAGAATCTGAGAATCCTCGCTTCGATAAGATCAAGTGTTCAATCTCCAAGCAGTCAGCTGGAGTGAAACCAGATTCGGATGTTCGAACGGACCCTGAACAAGAAGGTCTCGTCTCAAAGGTAGCTTCCAAGGAGGAGCCGATGACATATTCACCAGATCTGCGTACCAAGTCCTGCGTGGCCACGCAGGAGCTATCAAGATCACAGACGCCCTCTCCTGATTGATCCTGGCTACCAGCCTGGGGATGAGAGGAAACGGCGGGAACACATAAGCTAGTTTGAAGGTCCAAGGTGCTACTAGTGCATCCACTAGAGCCGCCTTGGGATCCCTGGATCTGGACCCGTAGCAAGGAACTTTGAAGTTCTGACGAGAGGCCATCAGATCCATGTCTGGAATGCCCCACAGCTGAGTGACTTGGGCAAAGATTTCCGGATGGAGTTCCCACTCCCCCAGATGCAATGTCTGACGACTCAGAAAATCCGCTTCCCAATTTTCCACTCCTGGGATGTGGATAGCAGACAGGTGGCAGGAGTGAGACTCCGCCCATAGAATGATTTTGGTCACTTCTTCCATCGCCAGGGAACTCCTTGTTCCCCCCTGATGGTTGATGTACGCAACAGTTGTCATGTTGTCTGATTGAAACCGTATGAACTTGGCCCTCGCTAGCTGAGGCCAAGCCTTGAGAGCATTGAATATCGCTCTCAGTTCCAGAATATTTATCGGTAGAAGAGATTCTTCCCGAGACCAAAGACCCTGAGCTTTCAGGGATCCCCAGACCGCGCCCCAGCCCATCAGACTGGCGTCGGTCGTGACAATGACCCACTCTGGTCTGCGGAATGTCATCCCTCGTGACAGGTTGTCCAGGGACAGCCACCAACGGAGTGAGTCTCTGGTCCTCTGATTTACTTGTATCTTCGGAGACAAGTCTGTATAGTCCCCATTCCACTGACTGAGCATGCACAGTTGTAATGGTCTTAGATGAATGCGTGCAAAAGGAACTATGTCCATTGCCGCTACCATCAACCCGATCACTTCCATGCACTGAGCTATGGAAGGAAGAGGAACGGAATGAAGTATCCGACAAGAGTCTAGAAGTTTTGTTTTTCTGGCCTCTGTCAGAAAAATCCTCATTTCTAAGGAGTCTATTATTGTTCCCAAGAAGGGAACCCTTGTTGACGGAGATAGAGAACTCTTTTCCACGTTCACTTTCCATCCGTGAGATCTGAGAAAGGCCAGGACAATGTCCGTGTGAGCCTTTGCTTGAGGAAGGGACGACGCTTGAATCAGAATGTCGTCCAAGTAAGGTACTACAGCAATGCCCCTTGGTCTTAGCACAGCTAGAAGGGACCCTAGTACCTTTGTGAAAATCCTTGGAGCAGTGGCTAATCCGAAAGGAAGCGCCACGAACTGGTAATGTTTGTCCAGGAATGCGAACCTCAGGAACCGATGATGTTCCTTGTGGATAGGAATATGTAGATACGCATCCTTTAAATCCACCGTGGTCATGAATTGACCTTCCTGGATGGAAGGAAGAATAGTTCGAATGGTTTCCATCTTGAACGATGGAACCTAGAGAAACTTGTTTAAGATCTTGAGATCTAAGATTGGTCTGAACGTTCCCTCTTTTTTGGGAACTATAAACAGATTGGAGTAGAACCCCATCCCTTGTTCTCTTAATGGAACGGGATGAATCACTCCCATTTTTAACAGGTCTTCTACACAATGTAAGAATGCCTGTCTTTTTATGTGGTCTGAAGACAACTGAGACCTGTGGAACCTCCCCCTTGGGGGAAGTCCCTTGAATTCCAGAAGATAACCTTGGGAGACTATTTCTAGCGCCCAAGGATCCAGAACATCTCTTGCCCAAGCCTGAGCGAAGAGAGAGAGTCTGCCCCCCACCAGATCCGGTCCCGGATCGGGGGCCAACATTTCATGCTGTCTTGGTAGCAGTGGCAGGTTTCTTGGCCTGCTTTCCCTTGTTCCAGCCTTGCATTGGTCTCCAAGCTGGCTTGGCTTGAGAAGTATTACCCTCTTGCTTAGAGGACGTAGCACTTTGGGCTGGTCCGTTTCTACGAAAGGGACGAAAATTAGGTTTATTCTTTGCCTTGAAAGGCCGATCCTGAGGAAGGGCGTGGCCCTTACCCCCAGTGATATCCGAGATAATCTCTTTCAAGTCAGGGCCAAACAGCGTTTTCCCCTTGAAAGGAATGTTAAGTAACTTGTTCTTGGAAGACGCATCAGCCGACCAAGATTTCAACCAAAGCGCTCTGCGCGCCACAATAGCAAACCCAGAATTCTTAGCCGCTAACCTAGCCAATTGCAAAGTGGCGTCTAGGGTGAAAGAATTAGCCAATTTGAGAGCATTGATTCTGTCCATAATCTCCTCATAAGGAGGAGAATCACTGTCGACCGCCTTTATCAGCTCATCGAACCAGAAACATGCGGCTGTAGCGACAGGGACAATGCATGAAATTGGTTGTAGAAGGTAACCCTGCTGAACAAACATCTTTTTAAGCAAACCTTCTAATTTTTTATCCATAGGATCTTTGAAAGCACAACTATCCTCAATGGGTATAGTGGTGCGTTTGTTTAAAGTGGAAACCGCTCCCTCGACCTTGGGGACTGTCTGCCATAAGTCCTTTCTGGGGTCGACCATAGGAAACAATTTTTTAAATATGGGGGGAGGGACGAAAGGAATACCGGGCCTTTCCCATTCCTTATTAACAATGTCCGCCACCCGCTTGGGTATAGGAAAAGCTTCTGGGAGCCCCGGCACCTCTAGGAACTTGTCCATTTTACATAGTTTCTCTGGGATGACCAACTTGTCACAATCATCCAGAGTGGATAATACCTCCTTAAGCAGAATGCGGAGATGTTCCAACTTAAATTTAAATGCAATCACATCAGGTTCAGCTTGTTGAGAAATGTTCCCTGAATCAGTAATTTCTCCCTCAGACAAAACCTCCCTGGCCCCATCAGACTGAGTTAGGGGCCCTTCAGAAATATTAATATCAGCGTCGTCATGCTCTTCAGTATCTAAAACAGAGCAGTCGCGCTTACGCTGATAAGTGTTCATTTTGGCTAAAATGTTTTTGACAGAATTATCCATTACAGCCGTTAATTGTTGCATAGTAAGGAGTATTGGCGCGCTAGATGTACTAGGGGCCTCCTGAGTGGGCAAGACTCGTGTAGACGAAGGAGGGAATGATGCAGTACCATGCTTACTCCCCTCACTTGAGGAATCATCTTGGGCATCATTGTCATTGTCACATAAATCACATTTATTTAAATGAATAGGAATTCTGGCTTCCCCACATTCAGAACACAGTCTATCTGGTAGTTCAGACATGTTAAACAGGCATAAACTTGATAACAAGTACAAAAAACGTTTTAAAATAAAACCGTTACTGTCACTTTAAATTTTAAACTGAACACACTTTATTACTGCAAATGCGAAAAAACATGAAGGAATTGTTCAAAATTCACCAAATTTTCACCACAGTGTCTTAAAGCCTTAAAAGTATTGCACACCAAATTTGGAAGCTTTAACCCTTAAAATAACGGAACCGGAGCCGTTTTGAACTTTAACCCCTTACAGTCCCTGGTATCTGCTTTGCTGAGACCCAACCAAGCCCCAAGGGGAATACGATACCAAATGACGCCTTCAGAAAGTCTTTTCTAAGTATCAGAGCTCCTCTCACATGCGACTGCATGCCATGCCTCTCAAAAACAAGTGCGCAACACCGGCGCGAAAATGAGGCTCTGCCTATGCTTTGGGAAAGCCCCTAAAGAATAAGGTGTCTAAAACAGTGCCTGCCGATATTATTATATCAAAATACCCAGATAAAATGATTCCTCAAGGCTAAATATGTGTTAATAATCAATCGATTTAGCCCAAAAAAAAGTCTACAGTCTTAATAAGCCCTTTTTGAAGCCCTTATTTACAATCGTAATAAACATGGCTTACCGGATCCCAGAGGGAAAATGACAGCTTCCAGCATTACATCGTCTTGTTAGAATGTGTCATACCTCAAGCAGCAAGAGACTGCTCACTGTTCCCCCAACTGAAGTTAATTGCTCTCAACAGTCCTGTGTGGAACAGCCATGGATTTTAGTGACGGTTGCTAAAATCATTTTCCTCATACAAACAGAAATCTTCATCTCTTTTCTGTTTCTGAGTAAATAGTACATACCAGCACTATTTCAAAATAACAAACTCTTGATTGAATAATAAAAACTACAGTTAAACACTAAAAAACTCTAAGCCATCTCCGTGGAGATGTTGCCTGTACAACGGCAAAGAGAATGACTGAGGTAGGCGGAGCCTAGGAGGGATCATGTGACCAGCTTTGCTGGGCTCTTTGCCATTTCCTGTTGGGGAAGAGAATATCCCACAAGGATGACGCCGTGGACCGGACACACCTATGTTGGAGAAATAAACGTTTTTTATATCACAGTCAATACAATCAGCACAGCTCTGCTGTATGATTACTTCCCTCAAAAAAGACTCTTGAGATCCCTGAACTCTGTAGAGATGAACCGGATCATGCAGGAAGAAAATGAACCTCTGACTGAGTTTTTCTGATGCATAGTGAAAGCACCAAAATGGCCCCTCCCCCACACACATAACAGTGAGAGAGATCAGTGAACTGCTCTAATTTAAATCAAAACTATTGCCAAGTGGAAAAAAAGTGCCCAAAACATTTTTTCACCCAGTACCTCAGAGAAAAAAACGTTTTTACATGCCAGCAAAAAAACATTTTACCTCAATAATTAATTGTCATTTAAAACCTATTGCAAGTCCCTGCAAAATAGGTTAAGACTATGTATACAGTTTAAAAGCCAGAGAAGTACCATTTCCCAGAAAACTGAAGTGTAAAATATACATACATGACAGCCTGATATCAGCTACATCTACTGCATTCAAGGCTGGGTTTACATTATAACGGTATGGCAGGATTTTCTCATCAATTCCATGTCAGAAAATAATAAACTGCTACATACCTCTTTGCAGATTAATCTGCCCGCTGTCCCCTGATCTGAAGTTTACCTCACTCCTCAGATGGCCGAGAAACAGCAATATGATCTTAACTACTCCGGCTAAAATCATAGAAAAACTCAGGTAGATTCTTCTTCAAATTCTACCAGAGAAGGAATAACACACTCCGGTGCTATTATAAAATAACAAACTTTTGATTGAAGATATAAAAACTAAATATATCACCATAGTCCTCTCACACATCCTATCTAGTCGTTGGGTGCAAGAGAATGACTGGAGGTGACGTAGAGGGGAGGAGCTATATAGCAACTCTGCTGGGTGAATCCTCTTGCACTTCCTGTAGGGGAGCAGTTAATATCCCACAAGTAATGATGACCCGTGGACTGATCACACTTAACAGAAGAAAACTTATTTGAGCCTTATGTACATGATCTGGGTCAGAGATGCTATCTAGATTGACCACCTCCCTTCCTATTGTGCTATAAATTTAAAAATACTATAGGACCTCTGGTTTATTAGGAATAGTTGTGTCCCTATATTGTGTTACCCTTATAATTTCATAAATGTACAACATATCATATACCTCCTACTTTATCCCAGCATCTCTCCCTTAAGTGCACTGTGCTTTAGGAGTCAGGTTATACTATCCCTCTAGGTAGCACAACTCTATATAATTTCTATATTTCTGTGCTTCATAACATTTTATGGGATCTCATGGTTTCATTTTGTCTATTCAGGAAGCCCTCATTTGCGCTATAGCGGCTCACTCATAGGTCATAGACTGTTTACCCTAGTTTTTTATCCCCAACTTACTAATTATTAACCTTTGTTATTTCCCTTAACGCAGTTTCTATAGAGTAGAATAGCTTGCTTATACGAATATTTCAAAGAATAGTTGCTTCTCCATATACACTATGTCTATTAGTATTTTCTATGATGACTTTCTTTTTTATGTGAGCAACTCTATTTGCACACTATATTGAATAATGTAGGCATGAAATAGAATTCTAGATAGGGAATATTAGTGATAAAAATCTATATCGCGCCAGCTACTGTACGTGGGATACATGGACATGGGCTTATAATCATTCTGTTAATTTAAATACAATACCCTATTTTATTATTTGTCTGGCACCAGTGGTTGAACTATACCATACATTTTCTAGCAGACGTTGGACTTATGTGGGTTTATTGCATCTAGCTTTTAGTCTCTTTTGCATTATACTGTATTTTAATGTTCCATACTGTATGTATCAGAGGTCTCAAGTTTACATTTGATTCATAACTCCTATGCACCTATGCCAGCTGTAGATAAGAAGCAAGTTTGATAATTGAGAAGGTACTTACAGTCCTAAGTTATGCCCTTACAATAACTTTAACCTATCACATGTCCATCCAGCAATATCACTGGCTACTATCAGGTTGTCCTACTGCGAATGTTGCTGTATAATTCACCCCTGCTTTGACATCACTGGGTTGGTTACAGTGTTATGGTTTCCTCACCATGACTCCCATATGAATGAACTTGTCCACCACAGTTTATCGCGACTGTTTATCCCCACAGGATTACTCACATTTCATGTTTTTATATGCCGTGTAGTTATCAGGGTTATTGCAGGGTAAAATTACTTACCATCTATCTTAAATTTTAGATACATATCCTACGCTACAGTTATAGACTTTTGTAAGCATTACTTAGGTGGAATATCTAATACTTTCTATAGCTACTCCCTCTCTGCACATACTAGGTAGCCCCCTCACAGCACTACTATAATATTTGCATTATTAGAACCCTAGGTTTGGGAATATTAGTCATAACTGCCTATATTGTTTAAGTTGTAGTGCATAAGATGTATGGTCATGTATACAAAAGGTCACCGAGCCATCCCATGTTCCCCATCACCTAACCCAATTAAGGGCTAGCTCTGCCATAGGTTAACATTCTCCTTTATATCTATAAGATTACACACCATGTTTGTCCTGCTTCGTGTTAGTTTGTTTCAATGTGCTCTATTTAGAAGGTTTTCCAAATTGTGTATACCAACACTAGCAAACTTACCATTTTTGGCAACTTAGATATACCATATAGCTATCTCTAAAGGCTCCGCCCCCCCCTTATTATCCCCCCCCCTTATACCGAGCGGCTCTTGTCCGCTGAATTTTCCCCTTATATACTCTGGCCCAAGAGAGGCCAGACAAAAGCCAACTCCCTACACCATACCATTATTAGCTTACAGAGTACCTTTTACATCAGGGTAGGGATCATTAGATATATTATATAAAAACTGAGGTTTTCACGTTATGTGTTCCAGACACCCTTGTTTACCATAAACTACCTTGCACTTTTTGTTCATGGTCTCAGGAATAGTGCTCTAACTCATGTAAGTAGCTATTTTCTGCCTATCGAGCCTAATGTATCATATAATAACGGCTCTCATCTATATACATATAGCACTGATCTTGTTTGAAAATAGTGACATTAAAGTGAAGGTAAAGTCAAACGCCTTATCACAAATAATTAGAGATATGATGGCAAATAAATATAAGTTTCATTCATCAATTTGTTATAAAACATATATTACCTGTGATATCTGATGTTTTTATCATCTAATCGGCTTTCCGAAAAACAACCCGTACATTTATCTTTTTTTCTAAATATCTATCACGTGCTTCAGAGATCCAATTGATTTTCTGGCCGTTAGGCGGCCGTCAAATTTCGTCATCAACATCCTGCTCTACATGCGCATGCGTTACAATTTATCCTCCTCAATTTGCAAGCAAGCGCGTCCTCGGTTCGCGCATGCGCATTATAAAATTTGGGTTGTAGTCAAAGAAGGAGCTGCCGAGGAACTCAGACGGCAACAAATCTGCAACATTTGTTTCGCTCCGATTACCTACAGCAACTTTTCTCTCTAAAAACTAAGAATTGCATTTGCAATGTTTTCTTTTTTATTTTACCATAATGTATGATCTTGTTAAAACTATAAAAAGCAAATGATGTAGATAAATTACATTGTTTCTCATCAATACTAATGAAGCTTTCAAAATGAAATGCTGATAATAACAGTTATTGTATATTATAGTCTAGTCAGGCAAAAAATAAATAAAGATTTGTAGAATATCTTGAACAAAGAATCTTTTGCCAAGAAAGAAATGATTTTACAAATATTAATTTCTTTTTTTTATTGACTATAGACTATAATATAAAATGGCTTTGATTATCAGCGTTTCATTTTGCAAACATCGTTAGTATTGATGTAAAGCAATGTGATTTGTCTGCATCCTTATTTTTATAAGCAACTTTTAATCATTTGCTGATATTAATGAACCAAAATTGCAAGCTAAGAAATAAAACTTCTCAAATAATATATTTCATTTTTGGTTGACTTGACTAAAATATATCATTCTATTTCTTATCAGCTTTTCATTTTGCAAACTGTAAAGCGATGTGTTTTCTCTGCATCCTTTTATTGTTATAATATTTAAATTCATTGCTGATAACAATGACAAAATTATTGGTTGATAAGAAAGAAAAGATTTTACAACTATTTTTTTTCTTTGGAGATTGACCTCACTAATATAGAATTGCTTTTATTATCAGCATTACATTTTGCAAACATCGTTATTGTGTAGGATAAGCAATC
Organism: Bombina bombina; assembly: GCF_027579735.1. NCBI lineage: Eukaryota > Metazoa > Chordata > Amphibia > Anura > Bombinatoridae > Bombina > Bombina bombina. Next base: position 989,433,200 of record NC_069501.1, read on the forward strand.
TGCTTTATTGGCATTCTTTTGCTTGTAATAAATTTTAACTTCATTACTGAAAACCAAAGGATGCAGATAAATCACATTCTTTACTATTAATACTAACGAAGTATGCAAAATGAAATGCTGATAAGAACAGCAATTCTATATTAGTCTACTCAAGAAAAAAGCAATCACTTTTTGTTAAAATCTTTTCTTTCTTAGCAAGACATTCTTTAGTCATTGCTCTCAGATAACAATGCATAAATAATCTCTTGCAAATAAAGAAAAGATTTTACAAAGATTTATAGTTTTTTTCTTGCATAGACTAATGTAGAATGGCTTTGATTATCAGCTTTTCATTTTGCAAAGATAGTTAGTCTTGATGCAAAGCTATGTGATTTACCTGCATCTTGATTTTATGGAGCATCTTTTAATTCATTTCTAATATATCAAGTAAACAAAATTGCAAGCTAATAAATAAAAGTTTTCAAATTATATATTTGCTTTTTGGTTGACTTGACTATAATATCCAATTCCATTTGATATAACCTTTTACAAATTCATACTTTGTTATTATTTATATAAAACGATGTGTTTTCACTGAAACATTTGAGTTTTAATCAATGTAACATAATTTCTGCTAAAAATGAGTGAAAAATGTATTTCAAAGAAAGAAAAGATTTTACAAAGATTTCTTTCGTTTGAGCTTGACCTAACTAATATAGAATTGCTTTTATTTTCATCATTACATTTTGCAAACATAGTTAAAATAACGAAAAAAGCAATACCTTTTTTGTTAAAATCTTTTGTTTCATAGCAAGACATTTTGTAGTCATTGCTCTCAGCAATCAATTACAAGTTTCAGATAACAAGTCATAAACTATCTGTTGCAAATAAAGAAAAGATTTTACAAAGATTTATAGTTTGTTTCTTGCAAAGACTAACATAGAATGGCTTTTCTTATCATCCTTAAACTATGCAAACATCGTAAGTGTTGATGCAAAGCAATATTCTTTATCTGCATCCCTTTGCTTGTAATACATTTTAAATTCATTGCTGAAAAACAAAGGATGCATATAAATCTTATTCTTTCCTATCAATACTAACAAAGTTTTCTAAATGAAATGCTGATAAGAACAGCAATTCTATATTAGTCTACTCAAGAAAAAAGCAATAACTATTTTTTAAAATCTTTTCTTTCTTAGCAAAACATTATTTATTCATTGCTCTCAGCAATGAATTAAACGTTTCTAATAACAATGAACAAACAATCAATTGCTAAGAAAGAAAAGATGTTACAAATATTTATTTGTTTTTTTGCTTGACTATACACTATAATATAGAATGGCTTTGATTATCAGCTTTTCATTTTGCAAAGATAGTTAGTCTTGATGCAAAGCTATGTGATTTACCTGCATCTTGATTTTATGGAGCAGCTTTTAATTCATTTCTAATATATCAAGTAAACAAAATTGCAAGCTAATAAATAAAAGTTTTCAAATTATATATTTGCTTTTTGGTTGACTTGACTATAATATCCAATTCCATTTGATATAACCTTTTCCAATTTCATACTTTGTTATTATTTATATAAAACGATGTGTTTTCACTGAAACATTTTAGTTTTAATCAATGTAACATAATTTCTGCTAAAAATGAGTGAAAAATGTATTTCAAAGAAAGAAAAGATTTTACAAAGATTTCTTTCGTTTGAGCTTGACCTAACTAATATAGAATTGCTTTTATTTTCATCATTACATTTTGCAAACATAGTTAAAATAACGAAAAAAGCAATAACTTTTTGTTAAAATCTTTTGTTTCATAGAAAGACATTTTGTAGTCATTGCTCTCAGCAATCAATTAAAAGTTTCAGATAACAAGTCATAAACTATCTGTTGCAAATAAAGAAAAGATTTTACAAAGATTTATAGTTTGTTTCTTGCAAAGACTAACATAGAATGGCTTTTCTTATCATCCTTACACTATGCAAACATTGTAAGTGTTGATGCAAAGAAATTTTCTTTATCTGCATCCCTTTGCTTGTAATACATTTTAAATTCATTGCTGAAAAACAAAGGATGCATATAAATCTTATTCTTTCCTATCAATACTAACGAAGTTTTCTAAATGAAATGCTGATAAGAACAGCAATTCTATATTAGTCTACTCAAGAAAAAAGTAATAACTATTTTTTAAAATCTTTTCTTTCGTAGCAAAACATTTATTCATTGCTCTCAGCAATGAATTACAAGTTTCTAATAACAATGAACAAACAATCAATTGCTAAGAAAGAAAAGATGTTACAAATATTTATTTGTTTTTTGCTTGACTATACACTATAATATAGAATGGCTTTGATTATCAGCTTTTCATTTTGCAAAGATAGTTAGTCTTGATGCAAAGCTATGTGATTTACCTGCATCTTGATTTTATGGAGCAGCTTTTAATTCATTTCTAATATATCAAGTAAACAAAATTGCAAGCTAATAAATAAAAGTTTTCAAATTATATATTTCCTTTTTGGTTGACTTGACAATAATATCCAATTACATTACATATAACCTTTTCAATTTTCATACTTTTTTATTTCTACAAAACGATGTGTTTTCACTGCAATATTTGATTTTTAATAAATGGGACATAACATTTTGCTCGTTGTTGTCTATGGGGATTCTATGAAAGACGCGATGCTGCTCAGTAAGATTTCAAAATACAGAGTGCTGAATGAAGAAACTGAAACATTGATATAATGTATCGGAGTACAGATGGTACAATTGCGCATGCGCATAGTTTTGCAGATAGAGAACGCGCACGCTTAGTTACGCTTACAGAGGTTGGGAGCGCATAAATCATTTTCATAGACAAAGCCGGAAGAAAGCGAGGGGGAGGAGGAAGCGGTGAAAAAACGGTCAGAATAAAAATAAGATTTATTTATAAGTAATTTTATTTTTTAAAAAAACATAATTTATGCTTACCTGATAAATTCCTTTCTTCTGTTGTGTGATCAGTCCACGGGTCATCATTACTTCTGGGATATTATCTGCTCCCCTACAGGAAGTGCAAGAGGATTCACCCAGCAGAGTTGCTATATAGCTCCTCCCCTCTACGTCACCTCCAGTCATTCGACCAAAGACCAACGAGAAAGGAGAAACCAAGGGTGTAGTGGTGACTGAATTATAATTTAAAAAATATGTACCTGCCTTAAAAAACAGGGCGGGCCGTGGACTGATCACACAACAGAAGAAAGGAATTTATCAGGTAAGCATAAATTATGTTTTCTTCTGTTATGTGTGATCAGTCCACGGGTCATCATTACTTCTGGGATACCAATACCAAAGCAAAAGTACACGGATGACGGGAGGGATAGGCAGGCTCATTATACAGAAGGAACCACTGCCTGAAGAACCTTTCTCCCAAAAATAGCCTCCGAAGAAGCAAAAGTGTCAAATTTGTAAAATTTGGAAAAAGTATGAAGCGAAGACCAAGTTGCAGCCTTGCAAATCTGTTCAACAGAGGCCTCATTCTTAAAGGCCCAAGTGGAAGCCACAGCTCTAGTGGAATGAGCTGTAATTCTTTCAGGAGGCTGCTGTCCAGCAGTCTCATAGGCTAAACGTATTATGCTACGAAGCCAAAAAGAGAGAGAGGTAGCAGAAGCTTTTTGACCTCTCCTCTGTCCAGAATAAACGACAAACAGGGAAGAAGTTTGGCGAAAATCTTTAGTTGCCTGCAAGTAGAACTTGAGGGCACGAACTACATCCAGATTGTGTAGAAGACGTTCCTTCTTTGAAGAAGGATTTGGACACAAGGATGGAACAACAATCTCTTGATTGATATTCCTGTTAGTGACTACCTTAGGTAAGAACCCAGGTTTAGTACGCAGAACTACCTTGTCTGAGTGAAAGATCAGATAAGGAGAATCACAATGTAGGGCTGATAACTCAGAGACTCTTCGAGCCGAGGAAATAGCCATTAAAAATAGAACTTTCCAAGATAACAATTTTATATCAATGGAATGAAGGGGTTCAAACGGAACACCCTGTAAAACGTTAAGAACTAAGTTTAAACTCCATGGCGGAGCAACAGTTTTAAACACAGGCTTGATCCTAGTTAAAGCCTGACAAAAGGCCTGGATGTCTGAATTTTCTGACAGACGCCTGTGTAACAAGATGGACAGAGCTGAGATCTGTCCCTTTAATGAGCTAGCCGATAAACCCTTTTCTAAACCTTCTTGTAGAAAAGACAATATCCTAGGAATCCTAACCTTACTCCAGGAGTAATCTTTGGATTCACACCAGTATAGGTATTTACGCCATATTTTATGGTAAATCTTTCTGGTAACAGGCTTCCTAGCCTGTATCAGGGTATCAATAACCGACTCAGAAAAACCACGTTTTGATAAAATCAAGCGTTCAATTTCCAAGCAGTCAGCTTCAGAGAAGTTAGACTTTGATGTTTGAATGGACCCTGAATCAGAAGGTCCTGTCTTAGAGGTAGAGACCAAGGCGGACAGGATGACATGTCCACTAGATCTGCATACCAAGTCCTGCGCGGCCATGCAGGCGCTATTAGAATCACTGATGCTCTCTCCTGTTTGATTTTGGCAATCAATCGAGGAAGCAGTGGGAAGGGTGGAAACACATAAGCCATCCTGAAGTTCCAAGGTGCTGTCAAAGCATCTATCAGAACCGCTCCCGGATCCCTGGATCTGGATCCGTAGCGAGGAAGTTTGGCGTTCTGGCGAGACGCCATGAGATCTATCTCTGGTTTGCCCCAACGTTGAAGTATTTGGGCAAAGACCTCCGGATGAAGTTCCCACTCCCCCGGATGAAGAGTCTGGCGACTCAAGAAATCCGCCTCCCAGTTCTCCACTCCCGGGATGTGGATTGCTGACAGGTGGCAAGAGTGAGACTCTGCCCAGCGAATTATCTTTGATACTTCTATCATTGCTAGGGAGCTTCTTGTCCCTCCTTGATGGTTGATGTAAGCTACAGTCGTGATGTTGTCCGACTGAAACCTGATGAACCCCCGAGTCTTTAACTGGGGCCAAGCTAGAAGGGCATTGAGAACTGCTCTCAATTCCAGAATGTTTATTGGCAGGAGACTTTCCTCCTGACTCCATTGTCCCTGAGCCTTCAGAGAATTCCAGACAGCGCCCCAACCTAGAAGGCTGGCGTCTGTTGTTACAATTGTCCAGTCCGGCCTGCTGAACGGCATCCCCCTGGACAGATGTGGCCGAGAAAGCCACCATAGAAGAGAGTTTCTGGTCTCTTGATCCAGATTCAGAGTGGGGGACAAATCTGAGTAATCCCCATTCCACTGACTCAGCATGCACAATTGCAGCGGTCTGAGATGTAGGCGTGCAAAGGGAACTATGTCCATTGCTGCTACCATTAAGCCGATCACCTCCATGCATTGAGCTACTGACGGGAGTTGAATGGAATGAAGGACACGGCATGCATTTAGAAGCTTTGTTAATCTGTCTTCTGTCAGATAAATCTTCATTTCTACAGAATCTATAAGAGTCCCCAAGAATGGAACTCTTGTGAGAGGAAAGAGAGAACTCTTCTTTTCGTTCACTTTCCATCCATGCGACCTTAGAAATGCCAGAACTAACTCTGTATGAGACTTGGCAGTTTGAAAGCTTGAAGCTTGTATCAGAATGTCGTCTAGGTACGGAGCTACCGAAATTCCTCGCGGTCTTAGTACCGCCAGAAGGGCACCCAGAACCTTTGTAAAGATTCTTGGAGCCGTAGCCAATCCGAATGGAAGGGCTACAAACTGGTAATGCCTGTTTAAGAAGGCAAACCTTAGATACCGGTAATGATCTTTGTGAATCGGTATGTGAAGGTAAGCATCCTTTAAATCCACTGTGGTCATGTACTGACCCTCTTGGATCATGGGTAAGATTGTCCGAATAGTTTCCATTTTGAACGATGGAACTCTTAGGAATTTGTTTAGGATCTTTAAATCCAAGATTGGCCTGAAAGTTCCCTCTTTTTTGGGAACCACAAACAGGTTTGAGTAAAACCCTTGTCCTTGTTCCGACCGCGGAACCGGATGGATCACTCCCATTAATAATAGATCTTGTACACAGCGTAGAAACGCGTCCTTCTTTATTTGGTTTGTTGACAACCTTGACAGATGAAATCTCCCTCTTGGGGGAGAGAATTTGAAGTCTAGAAGGTATCCCTGAGATATGATCTCTAGCGCCCAGGGATCCTGGACATCTCTTGCCCAAGCCTGGGCGAAGAGAGAGAGTCTGCCCCCCACTAGATCCGGTCCCGGATCGGGGGCCCTCGGTTCATGCTGTCTTTGGGGCAGCAGCAGGTTTACTGGCCTGCTTGCCCTTGTTCCAGGACTGGTTAGGCTTCCAGCCTTGTCTGTAACGAGCAACAGCTCCTCCCTGTTTTGGTGCAGTGGAAGTTGGCGCTGCTCCTGCTTTGAAATTCCGAAAGGGACGAAAATTAGACTGTCTAGCCTTAGCTTTGGCTTTGTCTTGAGGTAGAGCGTGGCCCTTACCTCCTGTAATGTCAGCAATAATTTCTTTCAAACCGGGCCCAAATAAAGTTTGCCCCTTGAAAGGTATATTAAGTAATTTGGACTTAGAAGTTACATCAGCCGACCAGGATTTTAGCCACAGCGCCCTGCGTGCCTGAATGGCGAATCCTGAATTCTTAGCCGTAAGTTTGGTTAAATGTACTACGGCCTCCGAAATGAATGAATTAGCTAGTTTAAGGACTCTAAGCCTGTCCGTAATGTCGTCCAGCGTAGCTGAACTAAGGTTCTCTTCCAGAGACTCAATCCAAAATGCTGCCGCAGCCGTGATCGGCGCGATGCATGCAAGGGGTTGTAATATAAAACCTTGTTGAACAAACATTTTCTTAAGGTAACCCTCTAATTTTTTATCCATAGGATCTGAAAAAGCACAGCTATCCTCCACCGGGATAGTGGTACGCTTAGCTAAAGTAGAAACTGCTCCCTCCACCTTAGGGACCGTTTGCCATAAGTCCCGTGTGGTGGCGTCTATTGGAAACATCTTTCTAAATATTGGAGGGGGTGAGAACGGCACACCGGGTCTATCCCACTCCTTAGTAACAATTTCAGTTAATCTCTTAGGTATAGGAAAAACGTCAGTACTCGCCGGTACCGCAAAGTATTTATCCAACCTACACATTTTCTCTGGTATTGCAACAGCGTTACAATCGTTGAGAGCTGCTAAGACCTCCCCTAGTAATACACGGAGGTTTTCCAATTTAAATTTAAAATTTGAAATATCTGAATCCAATCTGTTTGGATCAGAACCGTCACCTACAGAATGAAGCTCTCCGTCCTCATGCTCTGCAAGCTGTGACGCAGTATCAGACATGGCCCTAGAATTATCAGCGCACTCTGTTCTCACCCCAGAGTGATCACGCTTGCCTCTTAGTTCTGGTAATTTAGCCAAAACTTCAGTCATAACAGTAGCCATATCTTGTAATGTTATCTGTAATGGCTGCCCAGATGTACTAGGCGCCATAATATCACGCACCTCCCGGGCGGGAGATGCAGGTACTGACACGTGAGGCGAGTTAGTCGGCATAACTCTCCCCTCGCTGTTTGGTGAAATTTGTTCAATTTGTACAGATTGGCTTTTATTTAAGGTAGCATCAATACAGTTAGTACATAAATTTCTATTGGGCTCCACCTTGGCATTGGAACAAATGACACAGGTATCTTCCTCTGAATCAGACATGTTTAACACACTAGCAATAAACATGCAACTCGGTTACAATTTTATTTAATAAAAACGTACTGTGCCTCAAGAAGCACTAAACGATTAAATGACAGTTGAAATAATGAACTGAAAAACAGTTATAGCATCACTCTTAACAAACAACACAACTTTTTAGCAAAGGTTTGTTCCCATTAGTAAAATAACACTAATTAAATTTTAAACATAAAAATTACAGAGCAACGTTTTAAATCACAGTCACTATATAAGTCTCACAGCTCTGCTGAGAGAATCTACCTCCCTTCAAAGAAGTTTGAAGACCCCTGAGTTCTGTTAGAGATGAACCGGATCATGCAGAAAAACTGACTGGAAATTTTTGATGCGTAGCAAAGAGCGCCAAAAACGGCCCCTCCCTCTCACACACAGCAGTGAGAGAGAAACGAAACTGTCATAATTAACACAAGCAAACTGCCAAGTGGAAAATAATGCCCAAATACTTATTCACTCAGTACCTCATTAATGCAAACGATTCTACATTCCAGCAAAAACGTTTAACATGAAAAATACCTAATAAAAGGTTTAATGTACTTTTACAGAGTAATTCCGGTGAAATACCATCCCCAGAATACTAAAGTGTAGAGTATACATACATGTTCATTATAACGGTATGGCAGGATTTTTTCATCAATTCCATTCAGAAAATAAAAACTGCTACATACCTCAATGCAGATTCAACTGCCCGCTGTCCCCTGATCTGAAGTTTTTACCTCCCTCAGATGGCCGAGAAACAGCAATATGATCTTAACTACTCCGGTTAAAATCATAAGAAAAACTCTGGTAGATTCTTCTTCAAACTCTGCCAGAGAGGTAATAACACGCTCCGGTGCTATTGTAAAATAACAAACTTTTGATTGAAGTTCTAAAAACTAAGTATAATCACCATAGTCCTCTCACACCTCCTATCTAGTCTTTGGGTGCAAGAGAATGACTGGAGGTGACGTAGAGGGGAGGAGCTATATAGCAACTCTGCTGGGTGAATCCTCTTGCACTTCCTGTAGGGGAGCAGATAATATCCCAGAAGTAATGATGACCCGTGGACTGATCACACATAACAGAAGAAACAAAGTTAGCGACTATAATGTTGGTCACATAATATGTTAAAAAATTAATTGAACTAACCAAAACTTTACCTTCACTTTAATAATTGTAATACTGGTACTTTAATGCTTTAGTTTCAGTTTAATTTTTATATGAGAAATGTATAACTATTCTTCTCGTTTATGATCCGTGCCTGGACACATTTTCTGTTTTGTGATTATTTTTCTCTACCTCGATAAAAAAAATATTTAAAAAAAAAAAAAAGTTGAAGGAACAACAACAGGCAATTTACCGTTTACTGATGGACACAATATCTACATGTAAAAGTTTATCATGATAACCAATACAAATGGCATTCGGAAATATAATGCACTTAGCTTTAGTAGAACCGACATCAGGCAGCAAAGCTCCAACAGATACTTCTAAGACAGGATCAGATTGAGACATCTTGCAAAATGTAAAATAAAAAACAACATATAAAGCAAAATTTGTCAATTTCCTTATATGACAGTTTCAGGAATGGGGAAAAAAAATGCAAATAGCATAACCCTCGGACATAGAAAAAGGCAAGAGGCAAAAGCAATGGGGTATTAAATTAATGAAAAAATTTGGCACCAAGTATGACGCACAATGTAACTGAAATTTTTTTGGTGACAACAACATCCGAAAAACACAATTTATGCTTACCTGATAAATTTATTTCTCTTGTGGTGTATCCAGTCCACGGATCATCCATTACTTGTGGGATATTCTCATTCCCAACAGGAAGTTGCAAGAGGACACCCACAGCAGAGCTGTAATATAGCTCCTCCCCTAACTGTCATAGCCAGTCATTTGACCGAAAACAAGCCGAGAAAGGAGGAACCATAGGGTGCAGTGGTTACTGTAGTTTAAATTTAAAAATTACCTGCCTTAAAATGACAGGGCGGGCCGTGGACTGGATACACCACAAGAGAAATAAATTTATCAGGTAAGCATAAATTGTGTTTTCTCTTGTAAGGTGTATCCAGTCCACGGATCATCCATTACTTGTGGGATACCAATACCAAAGCTAAAGTACACGGATGAAGGGAGGGACAAGGCAGGTACTTAAATGGAAGGAACCACTGCCTGTAAAACCTTTCTCCCAAATATAGCCTCCAAAGAAGCAAAAGTATCAAATTTTGAAAATTTTGAAAAAGTATGAAGCGAAGACCAAGTCGCCGCCTTGCAAATCTGTTCAACAGAAGCCTCATTTTTAAAGGCCCAAGTGGAAAGCCACAGCTCTAGTGGAATGAGCTGTAATCCTTTCAGGAGGCTGCTGTCCAGCAGTCTCATAGGCTAAGCAGATTATGCTTCTTAGCCAAAAAGAAAGAGAGGTTGCCGAAGCCTTTTGACCTCTCCTCTGTCCAGAGTAGACAACAAACAAAGCAGATGTTTGACGAAAATCTTTAGTAGCTTGTAAGTAAAACTTTAAAGCAAGGACCACGTCCAGATTGTGTAATAGACGTTCCTTCTTCGAAGAAGGATTAGGACACAAGGATGGAACAACAATCTCTTGATTGATATTCTTGTTAGATACCACCTTAGGTAAGAACCCAGGTTTGGTACGCAGGACTACCTTATCCGTATGAAAAATCAGATAAGGAGAATCACATTATAAGGCAGATAGCTCAGAGACTCTACGAGCCGAGGAAATAGCTACCAAAAACAGAACTTTCCAAGATAAAAGTTTGATATCTATGGAATGAAGAGGTTCAAACGTAACTCCTTGAAGAACCTTAAGAACCAAATTTAAGCTCCATGGTGGAGCAAAAGGTTTAAACACAGGCTTGATTCTAACTAAAGCCTGACAAAATGCCTGAACGTCTGGAACATCTGCCAGACGCTTGTGCAAAAGAATAGACAGAGCAGAAATCTGTCCCTTTAAGGAAATAGCTGACAATCCTTTTTCCAAACCTTCTTGGAGAAAAGATAATATCCTGGGAATCCTGACCTTACTCCATGAGTAACCCTTGGATTCACACCAATAAAGATATTTACGCCATATCTTATTGTAAATTTTCCTGGTGACAGGCTTTCGTGCCTGTATTAAGGTATCAATAACTGACTCGGAGAAGCCACGCTTTGATAAAATCAAGCATTCAATCTCCAGGCAGTCAGCCTCAGAGAAATTAGATTTGGATGGTTGAAAGGACCCTGAAGTAGAAGGTCCTGTCTCAGAGGCAGAGACCATGGTGGAAAGGATGACATGTCCACTAGATCTGCATACCAGGTCCTGCGTGGCCACGCAGGTGCTATCAGAATAACCGATGCTCTCTCCTGCTTGATCTTGGCAATCAGTCGAGGGAGCAAAGGAAACGGTGGAAACACATAAGCCAGGTTGAAAGACCAGGGCGCTGCTAGAGCATCTATCAGTGTCGCCTTGGGATCCCTGGACCTGGATCCGTAACACGGAAGCTTGGCGTTCTGGCGAGATGCCATGAGATCCAGTTCTGGTTTGCCCCAATGATGAATTAGTTGTGCAAAAACCTCCGGATGGAGTTCCCACTCTCCCGGATGAAAAGTCTGACGACTTAGAAAATCCGCCTCCCAGTTCTCTACACCTGGGATATGGATAGCTGATAGGTGGCAAGAGTGAATCTCTGCCCAGCGAATTATTTTTGAAACTTCTAACATCGCTAGGGAACTTCTTGTTCCCCCTTGATGGTTGATGTAAGCTACAGTCGTGATGTTGTCCGACTGAAATCTGATGTACCTCAGAGTTGCTAACTGAGGCCAAGCCTGAAGAGCATTGAATATCACTCTTAGTTCCAGAATATGTATTGGAAGGAGAGACTCCTCCTGAGTCCACGATCCCTGAGCCTTCAGGGAATTCCAGACTGCACCCCAACCTAGAAGGCTGGCATCTGTTGTTACAATTGTCCAATCTGGCCTACGAAAGGTCATACCTTTGGACAGATGGACCCGAGATAGCTACTAGAGAAGAGAATCCCTGGTCTCTTGGTCCAGATTCAGTTCAGGGGACAAATCTGTGTAATCCCCGTTCCACTGACTGAGCATGCATAGTTGCAGCGGTCTGAGATGTAAGCGTGCAAACGGCACTATGTCCATTGCCGCTACCATTAAGCCGATTACTTCTATGCACTGAGCCACCGAAGGGCGCGGAATGGAATGAAGAACCCGGCAGGAATTTAGAAGCTTTGATAACCTGGACTCCATCAGGTAAAACATAATTTATGCTTACCTGATAAATTCCTTTCTTCTGTAGTGTGATCAGTCCACGGGTCATCATTACTTCTGGGATATTACTCCTCCCCAACAGGAAGTGCAAGAGGATTCACCCAGCAGAGCTGCATATAGCTCCTCCCTTCTACGTCACTCCCAGTCATTCGACCAAGGACCAACGAGAAAGGAAAAGCCAAGGGTGAAGTGGTGACTGGAGTATAAATTCAAAAATATTTACCTGCCTTAAAAACAGGGCGGGCCGTGGACTGATCACACTACAGAAGAAAGGAATTTATCAGGTAAGCATAAATTATGTTTTCTTCTGTTAAGTGTGATCAGTCCACGGGTCATCATTACTTCTGGGATACCAATACCAAAGCAAAAGTACACGGATGACGGGAGGGATAGGCAGGCTCTTTATACAGAAGGAACCACTGCCTGAAGAACCTTTCTCCCAAAAATAGCCTCCGATGAAGCAAAAGTGTCAAATTTGTAAAATTTGGAAAAAGTATGAAGCGAAGACCAAGTTGCAGCCTTGCAAATCTGTTCAACAGAGGCCTCATTCTTGAAGGCCCAAGTGGAAGCCACAGCTCTAGTAGAATGAGCTGTAATTCTTTCAGGAGGCTGCTGTCCAGCAGTCTCATAAGCTAAACGAATTATGCTACGAAGCCAAAAAGAAAGAGAGGTAGCGGAAGCTTTTTGACCTCTCCTCTGCCCAGAGTAAATGACAAACAGAGAAGACGTTTGTCGAAATTCCTTAGTTGCCTGTAAGTAAAATTTTAGAGCACGGACTACATCCAGGTTGTGCAGTAGACGTTCCTTCTTTGAAGAAGGATTTGGGCATAAAGAAGGAACAACAATCTCTTGATTGATATTCCTGTTAGTAACTACCTTAGGTAAGAACCCAGGTTTAGTACGCAGGACTACCTTATCCGAATGAAAAATCAAATAAGGAGAATCACAATGTAAGGCTGATAATTCAGAGACTCTTCGAGCCGAGGAAATAGCCATTAAAAATAGAACTTTCCAAGATAACAACTTTATATCAATGGAATGAAGGGGTTCAAACGGAACGCCCTGTAAAACATTAAGAACAAGGTTTAAACTCCATGGTGGAGCAACAGTTTTAAACACAGGCTTAATTCTGGCCAAAGCCTGACAAAAAGCCTGGACGTCAGGAACTTCTGACAGACGTTTGTGTAACAGAATGGACAGAGCTGAGATCTGTCCCTTTAATGAACTAGCAGATAAACCCTTTTCTAAACCTTCTTGTAGAAAAGACAATATCCTAGGAATCCTAACCTTACTCCAAGAGTAACCTTTGGATTCACACCAATATAGGTATTTACGCCATATCTTATGGTAAATCTTTCTGGTAACAGGTTTCCTAGCCTGTATTAAGGTATCAATAACTGACTCAGAAAATCCACGTCTTGATAAAATCAAGCGTTCAATTTCCAAGCAGTCAGCTTCAGAGAAGTTAGATTTTGATGTTTGAAGGGACCCTGTATCAGAAGGTCCTGTTTCAGAGGTAGAGACCAAGGTGGACAGGATGACATGTCCACCAGGTCTGCATACCAAGTCCTGCGTGGCCACGCAGGTGCTATTAGAATCACTGATGCTCTCTCTTGTTTGATTCTGGCAATCAATCGAGGAAGCAACGGGAAGGGTGGAAACACGTAAGCCATCCTGAAGTCCCAAGGTGCTGTCAGAGCATCTATCAGGACTGCTCCAGGATCCCTGGATCTGGACCCGTAACGAGGAAGCTTGGCGTTCTGTCGAGACGCCATGAGATCTATCTCTGGTTTGCCCCAACGTCGAAGTATTTGGGCAAAGACCTCCGGATGAAGTTCCCACTCCCCCGGATGAAAAGTCTGACGACTTAAGAAATCCGCCTCCCAGTTCTCCACTCCCGGGATGTGGATTGCTGACAGGTGGCAGGAGTGAGACTCTGCCCAGCAAATTATCTTTGATACTTCCATCATAGCTAGGGAGCTTCTTGTCCCTCCCTGATGGTTGATGTAAGCTACAGTCGTGATGTTGTCCGACTGAAACCTGATGAACCCCCGAGTTGTCAACTGGGGCCAAGCCAGGAGGGCATTGAGAACTGCTCTCAATTCCAGAATGTTTATTGGCAGGAGACTCTCCTCCTGACTCCATTGTCCCTGAGCCTTCAGAGAATTCCAGACGGCACCCCAACCTAGAAGGCTGGCGTCTGTTGTTACAATTGTCCAGTCTGGTCTGCTGAATGGCATCCCCTGGACAGATGTGGCCGAGAAAGCCACCATAGAAGAGAATTTCTGGTCTCTTGATCCAGATTCAGAGAAGGGGATAAGTCTGAGTAATCCCCATTCCACTGACTTAGCATGCACAGTTGCAGTGGTCTGAGGTGTAAGCGTGCAAAGGGTACTATGTCCATTGCCGCTACCATTAAGCCGATTACCTCCATGCATTGAGCCACTGACGGGTGTTGAATGGAATGAAGGGTGCGGCAAGCACTTTGAAGTCTTGTTAGCCTGTCCTCTGTCAGGTAAATCTTCATTTCTACAGAATCTATAAGAGTCCCCAGGAAGGGAACTCTTGTGAGTGGAACGAGTGAACTTTTCTTTTCGTTCACCTTCCATCCATGTGACCTTAGAAATGCCAGCACTAACTCTGTATGAGACTTGGCAGTTTGAAAGCTTGAAGCTTGTATCAGAATGTCGTCTAGGTATGGAGCTACCGAGATTCCCCGCGGTCTTAGTACCGCCAGAAGAGCACCCAGAACCTTTGTGAAGATTCTTGGAGCTGTAGCCAATCCGAATGGAAGAGCCACAAACTGGTAATGCCTGTCTAGGAAGGCAAACCTTAGGTACCGATAATGATCTTTGTGAATCGGTATGTGAAGGTAAGCATCTTTTAAATCTACAGTGGTCATGTATTGACCCTCTTGGATCATAGGTAAAATTGTGCGAATAGTCTCCATCTTGAACGATGGAACTCTTAGGAATTTGTTTAGGATCTTTAAGTCCAGGATTGGTCCGAAAGTTCCCTCTTTTTTGGGAACCACAAACAGATTTGAGTCTGTCCCTGTTCCGATCGTGGAACTGGATGGATTACTCCCATTAACAAGAGCTCTTGTACGCAGCGTAGAAACGCCTCTTTCTTTGTCTGGATTGTTGACAATCTTGACAGATGAAATCTCTCTCTTGGAGGAGAGTATTTGAAGTCCAGAAGGTATCCCTGAGATATTATCTCTAGCGCCCAGGGATCCTGAACATCTCTTGCCCAAGCCTGGGCGAAGAGAGAAAGTCTGCCCCCCACTAGATCCGATCCCGGATCGGGGGCCCTCAATTCATGCTGTTTTAGGGGCAGCAGCAGGTTTCCTAGTCTGCTTGCCCTTGTTCCAGGACTGGTTAGGTTTCCAGCCTTGTCTGTAGCGAGCAACAGCTCCTTCCTGTTTTGGTGCAGAGGAAGTTGATGCTGCTCCTGCTTTGAAATTACGAAAGGAACGAAAATTAGACTGTCTAGTCTTGGCTTTGGCTTTGTCCTGAGGCAGGGCATGGCCTTTACCTCCTGTAATGTCAGCGATAATCTCTTTCAACCCGGGCCCGAATAAGGTCTGCCCTTTGAAAGGTATATTAAGCAATTTAGACTTAGAAGTAACATCAGCTGACCAGGATTTTAGCCACAGCGCCCTGCGTGCCTGAATGGCGAATCCTGAATTCTTCGCCGTAAGTTTAGTAAGATGTACTACGGCCTCGTTGGGTGCAAGAGAATGACTGGGAGTGACGTAGAGGGGAGGAGCTATATGCAGCTCTGCTGGGTGAATCCTCTTGCACTTCCTGTTGGGGAGGAGTAATATCCCAGAAGTAATGATGACCCGTGGACTGATCACACTTAACAGAAGAAATTTTCATTTCTACAGAATCTATCAGAGTCCCTAGAAAGGAAACTCTTGTGAGTGGGGATAGAGAACTCTTTTCCTCGTTCACTTTCCACCCATGCGACCTCAGAAATGTCAGTACTACGTCCGTATGAGACTTGGCAATTTGGAAGTTTGACGCCTGTATCAGGATGTCGTCTAAATAAGGGGCTACTGCTATGCCCCGCGGCCTTAGGACCGCCAGAAGCGACCCTAGAACCTTTGTAAAGATTCTTGGGGCTGTAGCTAATCCAAAGGGAAGAGCTACAAACTGGTAATGCCTGTCTAGAAAGGCAAACCTGAGAAACCGATGATGATCTTTGTGTATCGGAATGTGAAGATAAGCATCCTTTAGATCCACTGTAGTCATATATTGACCCTCCTGGATCATTGGTAGGATGGTACGAATAGTTTCCATCTTGAATGATGGAACTTTGAGGAATTTGTTTAAGATCTTTAGATCCAAAATTGGTCTGAAGGTTCCCTCTTTTTTGGGAACCACAAACAGATTTGAGTAAAAACCCTGTCCCTGTTCCTCCTTTGGAACTGGATGGATCACTCCCATAACTAGGAGGTCTCGTACACAGTGTAAGAATGCCTCTCTCTTTATCTGGTTTGCAGATAATTGTGAAAGGTGAAATCTCCCTTTTGTGGGGGAAGCTTTGAAGTCCAGGAGATATCCCTGGGATATAATTTCCAACGCCCAGGGATCCTGAACATCTCTTGCCCACGCCTGTGCGAAGAGTGAAAGTCTGCCCCCTACTAGATCCGTTACCGGATAGGGGTCCGTTCCTTCATGCTGTCTTAGAGGCAGCAGCAGGCTTTTTGGCCTGCTTACTTTTTTTCCAGGTCTAGATTGGTCTCCAGACCGTCTTGGATTGAGCAAAAGTTCCCTCTTGTTTAGCATTAGAGGAAGTTGATGCCGCACCTGCCTTGAAGTTTCGAAAGGCACGAAAATTAGACTGTTTGGCCCTAGATTTGGACCTGTCCTGAGGAAGGGCATGACCTTTTCCTCCAGTGATATCAGCAATAATCTCCTTCAAACCAGGCCCGAATAGGGTCTGCCCCTTGAAGGGAATGTTAAGTAGCTTAGATTTTGAAGTCACGTCAGCTGACCATGATTTAAGCCATAGCGCTCTGCGCGCCTGTATAGCAAAACCAGAATTCTTAGCCGTTAGTTTAGTCAAATGAACAATGGCATCAGAATAAAAGAATTGGCTAGCTTAAGTGCTCTAAGTTTGCCAAGTATGTCATCCAATGGAGTCGCTACCTGTAAAGCCTCTTCCAGAGACTCAAACCAGTACGCCGCAGCAGCAGTGACAGGGGCAATGCATGCAAGGGGCTGTAGGATAAAACCTTGTTGAATAAATATTTTCTTAAGGTAACCTCTAATTTTTTATCCATTGGATCTAAAAAAAAAAAAAAAAAAAAAACATAATTTATGCTTACCTGATAAATTCCTTTCTCCTGTAGAGTAGTCAGTCCACGGGTCATCCATTACTTATGGGATATTAACTCCTCCCTAACAGGAAGTGCAAGAGGATCACCCAAGCAGAGCTGCTATATAGCTCCTCCCCTCTACGTCACACCCAGTCATTCGACCGAAAACCAAACGAGAAAGGAGAAACTATAGGGTGCAGTGGTGACTGGAGTATAATTTAAAATTTAGACCTGCCATAAAAAACAGGGCGGGCCGTGGACTGACTACACTACAGGAGAAAGGAATTTATCAGGTAAGCATAAATTATGTTTTCTCCTGTTAAGTGTAGTCAGTCCACGGGTCATCCATTACTTATGGGATACCAATACCAAAGCTAAAGTACACGGATGACGGGAGGGACAGGCAGGATCTTTACACGGAAGGAACCACTGCCTGAAGAACCTTTCTCCCAAAAACAGCCTCAGAAGAAGCAAAAGTATCAAATTTGTAAAATTTTGAAAAAGTATGAAGAGAAGACCAAGTTGCAGCCTTGCAAATCTGTTCAACAGAGGCCTCATTCTTAAAGGCCCACGTGGAAGCCACAGCTCTCGTAGAATGAGCTGTAATTCTTTCAGGAGGCTGCTGTCCAGCAGTCTCATAGGCTAAACGTATTATGCTACGAAGCCAAAAAGAGAGAGAGGTAGCAGATGCTTTTTGACCTCTCCTCTGTCCAGAATAAACGACAAACAGGGAAGAAGTTTGGCGAAAATCTTTAGTTGCCTGTAAATAAAATTTCAGGGCACGGACTACGTCTAGATTGTGCAGAAGTCGTTCCTTCTTTGAAGAAGGGTTAGGGCACAATGATGGAACAACAATCTCTTGATTGATATTCTTGTTAGTGACTACCTTAGGTAAGAACCCAGGTTTAGTACGCAGAACTACCTTGTCTGAATGAAAAATCAGATAAGGAGAATCACAATGTAAAGCCGATAACTCAGAGACTCTACGAGCCGAGGAAATAGCCATTAAAAACAGAACTTTCCAAGATAATAGCTTGATATCAATGGAATGAAGGGGTTCAAACGGAACACCCTGTAAAACTTTAAGAATTAAGTTTAAGCTCCACGGTGGAGCAACAGTCTTAAACACAGGCTTAATCCTGGCCAAAGCCTGACAAAAAGCCTGAACGTCTGGAACTTCTGACAGACGTTTGTGTAAAAGGATGGACAGAGCTGAGATCTGTCCTTTTAAAGAACTTGCAGATAAACCCTTTTCTAAACCTTCTTGTAGAAAAGACAATATCCTAGGAATCCTAACCTTACTCCATGAGTAACTCTTGGATTCGCACCAGTGTAAATATTTACGCCATATCTTATGGTAAATTTTCCTGGTAACAGGTTTCCTAGCCTGTATTAAGGTATCAATTACTGACTCCGAAAATCCACGCTTTGATAAAATCAAGCGTTCAATCTCCATGCAGTCAGCTTCAGAGAAATTAGATTTTGATGTTTGAAAGGACCCTGAATTAGAAGTTCCTGTCTCAGAGGCAGCGACCAAGGTGGACAGGATGACATGTCCACTAGATCTGCATACCAGGTCCTGCGTGGCCACGCAGGCGCTATTAGAATCACCGATGCTTTCTCCTGTTTGATCCTGGCAATCAATCGAGGAAGCATCGGGAAGGGTGGAAACACATAAGCCATCTTGAAGGTCCAAGGTGCTGTCAGAGCATCTATCAGGACCGCTCCCGGGTCCCTGGATCTGGACCCGTAACAAGGAAGCTTGGCGTTCTGGCGAGACGCCATGAGATCCATATCTGGTTTGCCCCAACGTCGAAGTATTTGGGCAAAGACCTCCGGATGAAGTTCCCACTCCCCCGGATGAAAAGTCTGGCGACTTAGGAAATCCGCCTCCCAGTTCTCCACGCCTGGGATGTGGATCGCTGACAGGTGGCAAGAGTGAGACTCTGCCCAGCGAATTATCTTTGAAACTTCCATCATCGCTAGGGAACTCCTTGTCCCTCCCTGATGGTTGATGTAAGCCACAGTCGTGATGTTGTCCGACTGAAACCTGATGAACCTCAGAATTGCTAACTGAGGCCAAGCCAGAAGGGCATTGAGAACTGCTCTCAATTCCAGAATGTTTATTGGAAGAAGACTCTCCTCCTGAGTCCATGATCCCTGAGCCTTCAGGGAATTCCAGACAGCGCCCCAACCTAGTAGGCTGGCGTCTGTTGTTACAATTGTCCAGTCTGGCCTGCTGAAGGGCATCCCTCTGGACAGATGTGGCTGAGAAAGCCACCATAGAAGAGAATCTCTGGTCTCTTGATCCAGATTCAGCATAGGGGACAAATCTGAGTAATCCCCATTCCACTGACTTAGCATGCACAATTGCAGCGGTCTGAGATGTAGGCGTGCAAAAGGTACTATGTCCATTGCCGCTACCATTAAGCCGATTACCTCCATGCATTGAGCCACTGACGGGTGTGGAATGGAATGAAGGATCCGGCAAGCATTTAGAAGTTTTGTTAACCTGTCCTCTGTCAGGTAAATCTTCATTTCTACAGAATCTATGAGAGTCCCTAAGAAGGGAACTCTTGTGAGTGGCAATAGAGAACTCTTTTCTTCGTTCACTTTCCACCCATGTGACCTTAGAAATGCCAGTACTAACTCTGTATGAGACTTGGCAGTTTGGAAACTTGACGCTTGTATCAGAATGTCGTCTAGGTACGGAGCTACCGATATTCCTCGCGGTCTTAGTACCGCCAGAAGAGAACCCAGAACCTTTGTAAAGATTCTTGGAGCCGTAGCTAACCCGAAGGGAAGAGCTACAAACTGGTAATGCCTGTCTAGGAAGGCAAACCTTAGATACCGGTAATGATCGTTGTGAATCGGTATGTGAAGGTAGGCATCCTTTAAATCCACTGTGGTCATGTACTGACCCCTTTGGATCATGGGTAAGATTGTCCGAATAGTTTCCATTTTGAACGATGGAACTCTTAGGAATTTGTTTAGGATCTTTAAATCCAATATTGGTCTGAAGGTTCCTTCTTTCTTGGGAACCACAAACAGATTTGAGTAAAACCCTTGTCCGTGTTCCGACCGCGGAACCGGATGGATCACTCCCATCAGTAAAAGATCTTGTACACAGCGTAGAAACGCCTCTTTCTTTATCTGGTTTGTTGACAACCTTGAAAGATGAAATCTCCCTCGTGGAGGAGAAGCTTTGAAGTCCAGAAGATATCCCTGAGATATGATTTCCAACGCCCAGGGATCCTGGACATCTCTTGCCCAAGCCTGGGCGAAGAGAGAAAGTCTGCCCCCCACTAGATCCGTTTCCGGATCGGGGGCCCTCACTTCATGCTGTCTTAGGGGCAGCAGCAGGTTTTCTGGCCTGCTTGCCCTTGTTCCAGGTCTGGTTAGGTTTCCAGCCTTGTCTGTAGCGAGCAACAGTTCCTTCCTGTTTTGGAGCCGAGGAAGTTGATGCTGCTCCTGCCTTGAAGTTACGAAAGGCACGAAAATTAGACTGTCTAGCCCTTGGTTTGGCTCTGTCTTGAGGCAGGGCATGGCCCTTACCTCCCGTAATGTCAGCGATAATTTCTTTCAAACCAGGCCCGAATAATGACTGCCCCTTGAAAGGTATGTTAAGCAATTTAGATTTAGAAGTCACATCAGCTGACCAGGATTTTAGCCACAGCGCTCTGCGCGCCTGAATGGCGAATCCGGAATTCTTAGCCGTAAGTTTAGTTAAGTGTACTACGGCATCAGAAATAAATGAATTAGCTAGCTTAAGGGTTTTAAGCTTGTGTGTAATCTCATCCAATGGAGCTGTGTCAAGGGTCTCTTCCAGAGACTCAAACCAAAATGCCGCCGCAGCCGTGACAGGCGCAATGCATGCAAGGGGTTGCAATATAAAACCTTGTTGAACAAACATTTTCTTAAGGTAACCCTCTAACTTTTTATCCATTGGATCTGAAAAGGCACAGCTATCCTCCACCGGGATAGTGGTACGCTTAGCTAAAGTAGAAACTGCTCCCTCCACCTTAGGGACCGTTTGCCATAAGTCCCGTGTGGTGGCGTCTATTGGAAACATTTTTCTGAATATAGGAGGGGGTGAGAAAGGCACACCGGGTCTATCCCACTCCTTAGTAACAATTTCAGTAAGTCTCTTAGGTATAGGAAAAACGTCAGTACACGTTGGTACCGCAAAATATTTATCCAACCTACATATTTTCTCTGGGATTGCAACCGTGTTACAATCATTCAGAGCCGCTAATACCTCCCCTAGTAATACACGGAGGTTTTCCAGCTTAAATTTGAAATTTGAAATGTCTGAATCCAGTTTATTTGGATCAGATCCGTCACCCACAGAATGAAGCTCTCCGTCTTCATGTTCTGCAATTTGTGACGCAGTATCAGACATGGCCCTAGCATTATCAGCGCACTCTGTTCTCACCCCAGAGTGGTCTCGTTTACCCCTAAGTTCTGGCAATTTAGATAAAACTTCAGTCATAACATTAGCCATGTCTTGTAAAGTGATTTGTAATGGCCGCCCTGATGTACTTGGCGTTACAATATCACGCACCTCCTGAGCGGGAGATGCAGGTACTGACACGTGAGGCAAGTTAGTCGGCATAACTTCCCCCTCGTTCTCTGGTGAATTTTGCTTAACTTGTACAGATTGGCTTTTATTCAAAGTAGCATCAATGCAATTAGTACATAAATTTCTATTGGGCTCCACCTTGGCCTTTGAACATATTGCACAAAGAGATTCCTCTGTGTCAGACATGTTTAAACAAACTAGCAATTAGACTAGCAAGCTTGGAAAATACTTTTCAAATGAATTTACAAGCAATATAAAAAAAAAACGTTACTGTGCCCTTAAGAAGCACACAAAAAAACTGTCACTTTGATATAACAATGAACCGGTTTAGTTATAGCAATCAATTTTTCATATGAAATGCATTAATTTAGCAAAGGATAGCACCCATCAGCAAATGGATTAATAACTCCTTAATACTAAAAAACGATTGACAAATCAAATACGTTTTTATCACAGTCAAAGCACAGTCTCACAGGTCTGCTGTGAGTGATTACCTCCCTCAAACTAGTTTTGGAGACCCCTGAGCTCTGTAGAGACGTCCTGGATCATGCAGGGAGAATAAGGAAGACTGTGACTGAATTTTTAATGCGTAGTAAAAGCGCCAAAATAGGCCCTTCCCACTCATAATACAGCAGTGGGGAAGCTCAGTAAACTGATTTTATTCAAAATGAACGACAGCCAAGTGTAAAATAATGCCCATAAATTTTCACCAAGTACCTCAGAGAGAAAAACGATTAACCTGCCAGTAAACGTTTTAAATATATGAAATAATAATAAAAGCCTGTTGCTAGTCGCTATCACTGCAGAAAGGCTATAAGTTATATGTATATCGTATTTTCTTAGTGAAGTGCCATTCCCCAGAAATACTTTAGTGCCAACATACATACATAACAGCCTGATACCAGTTGCTACTACTGCATTTAAGGCTGTACTTACATTATATTGGTATTAGCAGTATTTTCTCAGTCAATTCCATTCCTTAGAAAATAATATACTGCAACATACCTCTTTGCAGGTGAACCCTGCCCGCTGTCCCCTGTTCTGAAGTTACCTCGCTCCTCAGAATGGCCGAGAACAGCAAATGGATCTTAGTTACGTCCGCTAAGATCATACACAAACTCAGGTAGATTCTTCTTCTAATACTGCCTGAGAAGAAACAACACACTCCGGTGCTGTTTAAAACAACAAACTTTTGATTGAAGTAATAGAAAACTAAATTTAATAACCACACTCCTCTCACACATCCTATCTATTAGTTAGGTGCAAGAGAATGACTGGGTGTGACGTAGAGGGGAGGAGCTATATAGCAGCTCTGCTTGGGTGATCCTCTTGCACTTCCTGTTAGGGAGGAGTTAATATCCCATAAGTAATGGATGACCCGTGGACTGACTACACTTAACAGGAGAAAAAGCACAACTGTCCTCGACAGGGATAGTAGTACGCTTTACTAGAGTAGAAACTGCTCCCTCCACCTTAGGGACTGTCTGCCATAAGTCACGTGTGGTGGCATCTATTGGAAACATTTTTCTAAAAAACATAATTTATGCTTACCTGATACATTTATTTCTCTTGTAGTGTATCCAGTCCACGGATCATCCATTACTTATGGGATATTAACTCCTCCCCAACAGGAAGTGCAAGAGGATTCACCCAGCAGAGCTGCTATATAGCTCCTCCCCTAACTGCCATTACCAGTCATTCGACCGAAAACATGCAGAGAAAGGAAAACCATAGGGTACAGTGGTGACTGTAGTTTAATGGAAAAATTACCTGCCTTAAAGTGACAGGGCGGGCCGTGGACTGGATACACTACAAGAGAAATAAATTTATCAGGTAAGCATAAATTATGTTTTCTCTTGTTAAGTGTATCCAGTCCACGGATCATCCATTACTTATGGGATACCAATACCAAAGCTAAAGTACACGGATGACGGGAGGGACAGGCAGGCTCTTTATACGGAAGGAACCACTGCCTGAAGAACCTTTCTCCCAAAAACAGCCTCCGAAGAAGCAAAAGTGTCAAATTTGTAAAATTTGGAAAAAGTATGAAGAGAAGACCAAGTTGCAGCCTTGCAAATCTGTTCAACAGAAGCCTCATTCTTAAAGGCCCAAGTGGAAGCCACAGCTCTAGTAGAATGTGCTGTAATTCTTTCAGGAGGCTGCTGTCCAGCAGTCTCATAGGCTAACCGTATTATGCTACGAAGCCAAAAGGAGAGAGAGGTAGCCGAAGCTTTTTGACCTCTCCTCTGACCAGAATAAACGACAAACAGGGAAGACGTTTGTCGAAAATCCTTAGTTGCCTGTAGATAAAATTTCAGGGCACGGACTACATCTAGATTGTGTAGCAGACGTTCCTTTTTCGAAGAAGGATTAGGACACAAAGATGTAACCACAATCTCTTGATTGATATTCCTGTTAGTGACCACCTTAGGTAGGAACCCAGGTTTAGTACGCAGAACTACCTTGTCTGAATGAAAAATCAGATAAGGAGAATCACAATGTAAGGCAGATAACTCAGAGACTCTTCGAGCCGAGGAAATCGCCATTAAAAACAGAACTTTCCAAGATAACAACTTGATATCAATGGAATGAAGGGGTTCAAACGGAACCCCCTGTAAAACATTAAGAACTAAGTTCAAACTCCATGGTAGAGCAACAGTTTTAAACACAGGCTTGATCCTAGCTAAAGCCTGACAAAAAGCTTGAACGTCCGGAACTTCTGACAGACGTTTGTGTAAAAGAATGGACAGAGCTGAAATCTGTCCCTTTAAGGAACTAGCGGATAAACCCTTTTCTAAACCTTCTTGTAGAAAAGACAATATCCTCGGAATCCTAACCTTACTCCATGAGTAACTCTTGGATTCGCACCAATATAAGTATTTGCGCCATATCTTATGGTAAATCTTTCTGGTAACAGGCTTCCTAGCCTGTATTAAGGTATCAATAACTGACTCAGAAAAACCACGTTTTGATAAAATCAAGCGTTCAATTTCCAAGCAGTCAGCTTCAGAGAAATTAGATTTTGATGTTTGAAGGGACCCTGGATCAGAAGGTCCTGTTTCAGAGGTAGCGACCAAGGTGGACAGGATGACATGTCCACTAGATCTGCATACCAAGTCCTGCGTGGCCATGCAGGCGTTATTAGAATCACTGATGCTCTCTCCTGTTTGATTCTGGCAATCAATCGAGGAAGCATCGGGAAGGGTGGAAACACATAAGCCATCCCGAAGGTCCAAGGTGCTGTCAAAGCATCTATCAGAACCGCTCCCGGATCCCTGGATCTGGACCCGTAACGAGGAAGCTTGGCGTTCTGTCGAGACGCCATGAGATCTATCTCTGGTTTGCCCCAACGTCGAAGTATTTGGGCAAAGACCTCCGGATGAAGTTCCCACTCCCCCGGATGAAAAGTCTGACGACTTAAGAAATCCGCCTCCCAGTTCTCCACTCCCGGGATGTGGATTGCTGACAGGTGGCAAGAGTCAGACTCTGCCCAGCGAATTATCTTTGATACTTCCATCATTGCTAGGGAGCTTCTTGTCCCTCCCTGATGGTTGATGTAAGCTACAGTCGTGATGTTGTCCGACTGAAACCTGATGAACCCCCGAGTTGTTAACTGGGGCCAAGCCAGAAGGGCATTGAGAACTGCTCTCAATTCCAGAATGTTTATTGGTAGGAGACTCTCCTCCTGATTCCATTGTCCCTGAGCCTTCAGAGAATTCCAGACAGCGCCCCAACCTAGTAGGCTGGCGTCTGTTGTTACAATTGTCCAGTCCGGCCTGCTGAATGGCATCCCCCTGGACAGATGTGGCCGAGAAAGCCACCATAGAAGAGAATTTCTGGTCTCTTGATCCAGATTCAGAGTAGGGGACAAGTCTGAGTAATCCCCATTCCACTGACTTAGCATGCACAATTGCAGCGGTCTGAGATGTAGACGTGCAAAGGGTACTATGTCCATTGCTGCTACCATTAAGCCGATCACCTCCATGCATTGAGCTACTGACGGGTGTTGAATGGAATGAAGGACACGGCATGCATTTTGAAGCTTTGTTAACCTGTCTTCTGTCAGGTAAATCTTCATTTCTACAGAATCTATAAGAGTCCCCAAGAAGGGAACTCTTGTGAGCGGAAAGAGAGAACTCTTCTTTTCGTTCACCTTCCATCCATGCGACCTTAGAAATGCCAGTACTAACTCTGTATGAGACTTGGCAGTTTGAAAGCTTGAAGCTTGTATCAGAATGTCGTCTAGGTACGGAGCTACCGCAATTCCTCGCGGTCTTAGTACCGCCAGAAGAGAACACAGAACCTTTGTGAAGATTCTCGGAGCCGTAGCCAATCCAAATGGAAGAGCTACAAACTGGTAATGCCTGTCTAGAAAGGCAAACCTTAGATACCGGTAATGATCTTTGTGAATCGGTATGTGAAGGTAAGCATCCTTTAAATCCACTGTGGTCATGTACTGACCCTTTTGGATCATGGGTAAAATTGTCCGAATAGTTTCCATTTTGAACGATGGAACTCTTAGGAATTTGTTTAGGATCTTTAAATCCAAGATTGGCCTGAAAGTTCCCTCTTTTTTGGGAACCACAAACAGATTTGAGTAAAACCCTTGTCCTTGTTCCGACCGCGGAACCGGATGGATCACTCCCATTAATAAAAGATCTTGTACGCAGCGTAGAAACGCCTCTTTCTTTATTTGGTTTGTTGACAACCTTGACAGATGAAATCTCCCTCTTGGGGGAGAGAATTTGAAGTCTAGAAGGTATCCCTGAGATATGATCTCTAACGCCCAGGGATCCTGGACATCTCTTGCCCAAGCCTGGGCGAAGAGAGAAAGTCTGCCCCCCACTAGATCCGTTCCCGGATCGGGGGCCCTCGATTCATGCTGTCTTAGGGGCAGCAGCAGGTTTCCTGGCCTGCTTGCCCTTGTTCCAGGACTGGTTAGGTCTCCAGCCTTGTCTGTAGCAAGCAACAGCTCCTTCCTGTTTTGGTGCAGAGGAAGTTGATGCTGCTCCTGCTTTGAAATTACGAAAGGAACGAAAATTAGACTGTCTAGCCTTAGGTTTGGCTCTGTCTTGAGGCAGGGCATGGCCTTTACCTCCTGTAATGTCAGCGATAATTTCTTTCAACCCGGGCCCGAATAAGGTCTGCCCTTTGAAAGGTATATTAAGCAATTTAGATTTAGAAGTAACGTCAGCTGACCAGGATTTTAGCCACAGTGCTCTGCGTGCCTGAATGGCGAATCCGGAATTCTTAGCCGTAAGTTTAGTTAAATGTACTACGGCATCTGAAATAAATGAGTTAGCTAACTTAAGGGCTTTAAGCTTGTGTGTAATCTCATCTAATGGAGCTGATTCAAGTGTCTCTTCCAGAGACTCAAACCAAAATGCTGCTGCAGCCGTGACAGGCGCAATGCATGCAAGAGGTTGCAATATAAAACCTTGTTGAACAAACATTTTCTTAAGGTAACCCTCTAACTTTTTATCCATTGGATCTGAAAAGGCACAGCTATCCTCCACCGGGATAGTGGTACGCTTAGCTAAAGTAGAAACTGCTCCCTCCACCTTAGGGACCGTTTGCCATAAGTCCCGTGAGGTGGCGTCTATTGGAAACATCTTTCTAAATATCGGAGGGGGTGAGAACGGCACACCGGGTCTATCCCACTCCTTAGTAACAATTTCAGTAAGTCTCTTAGGTATAGGAAAAACGTCAGTACTCGCCGGTACCGCAAAATATTTATCCAACCTACACATTTTCTCTGGTATTGCAACTGTGTTACAATCATTCAGAGCCGCTAACACCTCCCCTAGTAATACACGGAGGTTTTCCAGCTTAAATTTAAAATTTGAAATATCTGAATCCAGTTTGTTTGGATCAGAACCGTCACCTGCAGAATGAAGCTCTCCGTCCTCATGTTCTGCAAATTGTGACGCAGTGTCTGACATGGCCCTAATATTATCAGCGCACTCTGTTCTCACCCCAGAGTGATCACGCTTACCTCTTAGTTCTGGTAATTTAGCCAAAACTTCAGTCATAACAGTAGCCATATCCTGTAATGTGATTTGTAATGGCCGCCCAGATGTACTCGGCGCTACAATATCACGCACCTCCCGAGCGGGAGATGCAGGTACTGACACGTGAGGCGAGTTAGTCGGCATAACTCTCCCCTCGTTGTTTGGTGAAATATGTTCAATTTGTACAGATTGACTTTTATTTAAAGTAGCATCAATACAGTTAGTACATAAATTTCTATTGGGCTCCACTTTGGCTTTAGCACATATAGCACAGATATCTTCCTCTGAATCAGACATGTTTAACACACTAGCAAATAAACTAGCAACTTGGAAATACTTTTCAAGTAATTTACTATAATATGAAAACGTACTGTGCCTATAAGAAGCACAGAAAAAGTTATGACAGTTGAAAATTAATAAACTGAAAAGTTATAGCATCAAATCTTTGTAAAAAACACAATTTTAGCAAAGGATTGCTCCCATTAGCAAAGGATAACTAACCCTGATAGCAGAGAAAAAAAAATAAAAAAAAAAAAATAAAATACAGAAATAAACGTTTTTTTTTTTTTATCACAGTCAACTACAATCTCACAGCTCTGCTGTGAGTGATTACCTCCCTCAAAACAAGTTTTGAAGACCCCTGAGTTCTGTAGAGATGAACCGGATCATGCAGGGAAGACTATAAACTTCTGACTGAATTTTTTGATGCGTAGCAAAAGCACCAAAAAAGGTCCCTCGCCCTCACACATAACAGTGAGAGAGATCAGTAAACTGTCATAAATTAAATAAAACGACTGCCAAGTGGAAAAAAATAGTGCCCAAAACATTTTTTCACCCAGTACCTCAGAAAATTAAACGATTTTACATGCCAGCAAAAAACGTTTAACATTAATAAATTGAGTGTTATTAAAAAGCCTGTTGCTAGTTCCTGCAAATTAGGCTAAAGTTTTATGCATACAGTATAACTCCAGTGAAGTGCCATTCCCCAGAATACTGAAGTGTAAAATATACATACATGACAGCCTGATACCAGTTGCTGCTACTGCATTTAAGGCTGAGTTTACATTATATCGGTATGGCAGAATTTTCTCATCAATTCCATTGTCAGAAAATAATAAGCTGCTACATACCTCTTTGCAGATTAATCTGCCCGCTGTCCCCTGATCTGAAGTTTACCTCTCCTCAGATGGCCGAGAAACAGCAATATGATCTTAACTACTCCGGCTAAAATCATAGAAAAACTCAGGTAGATTCTTCTTCAAATTCTACCAGAGAAGGAATAACACACTCCGGTGCTATTATAAAATAACAAACTTTTGATTGAAGGTATGAAACTAAGTATAATCACCACAGTCCTCTCACACATCCTATCTATTCGTTGGGTGCAAGAGAATGACTGGTAATGGCAGTTAGGGGAGGAGCTATATAGCAGCTCTGCTGGGTGAATCCTCTTGCACTTCCTGTTGGGGAGGAGTTAATATCCCATAAGTAATGGATGATCCGTGGACTGGATACACTTAACAAGAGAAACATAATTTATGCTTACCTGATACATTTATTTCTCTTGTAGTGTGTTCAGTCCACGGGTCATCCATTACTTATGGGATATATTCTCCCCAACAGGAAGTTGCAAGAGGATCACCCAAGCAGAGCTGCTATATAGCTCCTCCCCTCACATGTCATATCCAGTCATTCGACCGAAACAAGACGAGAAAGGAGAAACTATATGGTGCAGTGGTGACTGGAGTTATAATTTAAAATTTAGAACCTGCCTGAAATAGACAGGGCGGGCCATGGACTGAACACACTACAAGAGAAATAAATTTATCAGGTAAGCATAAATTATGTTTTCTCTTGTTAAGTGTGTTCAGTCCACGGGTCATCCATTACTTATGGGATACCAATACCAAAGCTAAAGTACACGGATGATGGGAGGGACAAGGCAGGAACATTAAACAGAAGGAACCACTGTCTGTAGAACCTTTCTCCCAAAAACACCCTCCAAAGAAGCAAAAGTGTCAAATTTGGAAAATTTGGAAAAAGTATGAAGTGAAGACCAAGTTGCAGCCTTGCAAATCTGTTCAACAGAGGCCTCATTCTTAAAGGCCCAGGTGGAAGCCACAGCTCTAGTAGAATGAGCTGTAATTCTTTCAGGAGGCTGCTGTCCAGCAGTCTCATAAGCTAAGCGTATTATGCTACGAAGCCAAAAAGAGAGAGAGGTAGCCGAAGCCCTTTGACCTCTCCTCTGTCCAGAGTAAACGACAAACAGAGAAGAAGTTTGTTGAAAATCTTTAGTTGCCTGTAAGTAGAACTTCAGAGCACGGACCACGTCTAGATTATGCAAAAGACGTTCCTTCTTTGAAGAAGGATTAGGACATAAGGATGGAACAGCAATCTCTTGATTGATATTCTTGTTAGAAACAACCTTAGGTAAAATCCCAGGTTTAGTACGCAGGACTACCTTGTCTGAATGAAAGATCAGATAAGGAGAATCACAATGTAAGGCAGATAACTCAGAGACTCTTCGAGCCGAGGAAATAGCCATCAAAAACAGAACTTTCCAAGATAAAAGCTTAATATCAATGGAATGAAGGGGTTCAAACGGAACACCCTGGAGAACTTTAAGAACCAAGTATAAGCTCCACGGAGGAGCAACAGCTTTAAACACAGGCTTAATCCTAGCCAAAGCCTGACAAAAAGCCTGGACGTCTGGATTCTCTGCCAGACGCTTGTGTAAAAGAATAGACAGAGCAGAAATCTGTCCCTTTAGTGAACTAGCGGATAAGCCCTTTTCTAAACGCTCTTGTAGAAAAGACAATATCCTAGGAATCCTAACCTTACTCCATGAGTAACTCTTGGATTCACACCAATATAAATATTTACGCCATATCTTGTGGTAAATTTTTCTGGTAACAGGTTTCCGAGCCTGTATTAATGTATCAATAACCGAACCCAAAAACCCACGCTTTGATAGAATCAAGCGTTCAATTTCCAAGCAGTCAGCCTCAGAGAAATTAGGTTTGGATGGTCGAAAGGACCCTGAATTAGAAGGTCCTGCCTCAGGGGTAGAGACCATGGTGGACAGGACGACATGTCCACTAGGTCTGCATACCAGGTCCTACGTGGCCACGCAGGCGCTATCAGAATCACCGATGCTCTCTCCTGTTTGATCCTGGCAATCAGTCGAGGAAGCAACGGAAAAGGTGGAAACACATAAGCTATGTTGAAAACCCAAGGGGCTGCTAGTGCATCTACCAGCACCGCTCCCGGGTCCCTGGACCTGGATCCGTAACAAGGAAGCTTGGCGTTCTGGCGAGATGCCATGAGATCCAGATCCAGTTTGCCCCAACGAAGAATTAGTTGGGCAAATACCTCCGGGTGAAGTTCCCACTCCCCCGGATGAAAAGTCTGGCGACTTAAAAAATCAGCCTCCCAGTTCTCCACGCCTGGGATGTAGATCGCTGACAGGTGGCAAGAGTGAGACTCTGCCCAGCGAATTATCTTCGAGACTTCCAACATCGCTAGGGAACTCCTGGTTCCCCCTTGATGATTGATGTAAGCCACAGTCGTGATGTTGTCCGACTGAAATCTGATGAACCTCAGTGTTGCCAACTGAGGCCAAGCTAGAAGAGCATTGAATATTGCCCTTAATTCTAGAATGTTTATTGGGAGGAGTTTCGTAATTTAGACTTAGAAGTTACATCTGCTGACCAGGATTTAAGCCAAAGCGCTCTGCGCGCCTGTATGGCGAATCCGGAATTTTTAGCCTTAAGTTTGGTTAAATGCACTACGGCATCCGAAACAAACGCATTAGTCAGCTTAAGGGTTCTAATCTTGCTCAGAGACTCATCCAATGGTGCTGTGCGAATCGCCTCTTCCAGAGACTCAAACCAGAATGCCGCTTCAGCAGTGACAGGCGCAATGCATGCAAGAGGCTGTAATATGAAACCTTGTTGAATAAACATTTTCTTAAGATAACCCTCTAATTTTTTTATCCATTGGATCTGAGAAAGCACAGCTATCCTCCACCGGGATAGTGGTACGCTTGGCTAAAGTAGAAACTGCTCCCTCCACCTTAGGGACCGTCTGCCATAAGTCTCGTGTGGTGGCGTCTATAGGGAACATTTTTCTAAATATCGGAGGAAAAAGGCACACCGGGTCTATCCCACTCCTTACTAATAATCTCTGTAAGCCTCTTTGGTATAGGAAAAACGTCAGTACACACCGGCACCGCGTAGTATTTATCCAGCTTACATAATTTCTCTGGGATTGCCACCGTGTCACAATCATTCAGAGCCGCTAACACCTCCCCTAGCAACACGCGGAGGTTCTCAAGCTTAAATTTAAAATTTGAAATTTCTGAATCCGGTCTCCCCGAATCAGAACCGTCACCCACAGAATGAAGCTCTCCGTCCTCATGTTCTGCAAATTGTGACGCAGTATCAGACATGGCTCTCGTGTCATCGGCGCGCTCTGTCCTTAACCCAGAACTGTCGCGCTTGCCTCTTAACTCTGGCATATTGTATAATACTTCTTTCATAACATTAGCCATATCATGTAAAGTGATTTGTAAGGGCCTTGAGGTACTTGGCGCCTCAATCTCACGCACCTCCCGAGCGGGAGACGAAGGTACTGACACGTGAGGAGAGTTAGACGGCATAACTGCCCCCTCGTTGTCTGGTGATAATTTTTTAAGCGGTACAGATTGATTTTTCAAAGTAACATCAATACAATTGGTACACATATTTCTATTGGGCTCCACAACGGCTTTTAAACATAATGAACAAGCAGATTCCTCTGTATCAGACATGTTTAAACAGACTAGCAATGAAGCTAGCAAGCTTGGAAAATACTTTCAATAAGTTTGCAAGCAATATAAAAAACGCTGCAGCGCTTTTAAAAAACACAGTTGAGTAACTAAAAAATAATTCAGTTATAGTCAACAATTCTTTAAATGTATTAATTAGCACAGGATTGCACCCATTAGCAACTGGATGATTAACCCCTCAGTACCCAAAAAAAACGGATATCAAATTAATATTAAACGTTTTTATCACAGTCTAACACACTGTCACAGGACTGCTGTGACTGATTACCTCCCTCAAAAAACGAATTTTGAAGACACCTGAGCTCTCTAGAGACGTCCTGGATCAAGGAGGAAGAAGCAGGAAGACTGTGCTAGAATTTTAACTGCGCAACAAGGAGCTAAAAAGAGGCCCCTCCCGCTCATTTACAACAGTGGGAGACCTGATATAACGGTTTCTATGCAGAAATATACGTTAGCCATGTGGAAAAAAAAAATTCATGCCCAAAGGATTTATCACCAAAGTACCTGACAAAACGAATAACATGCCAGTAAACGTTTTGAAAATAAACTTCTTTAAATGTCATGCAAAGTTATTACTAAGCCTGCAACCACTGCAGATAAGGCTTAAGCATTATTTCAGTATTAACAGTATTTTCACAGTCAAATTCTAGTCCCTAGAAAATAACTCTACTGTGCATACATTTATCAGCCTGATACCAGTCACTACTACTGCATTTAAGGCTGTACTTACATCATACGGGTAACAGCAGTATTTTCTTAGTCAATTCCATTCCCAGAAAATATTGTACTGCACATACCTCATTTGCGGTGGACCCCGCATGCTATTCCCATGTTCTGAAGTTACCCCACTCCTCAGAATGTCGAGAACAGCCAGTGGATCTTAGTTACGCCTGCTAAGATCATAGAAAACGCAGGCAGTTTCTTCTTCCAAATACTGCCTGAGATAGAAAAACAGCACACTCTGGTGCCATTTAAAATAACAAACTTTTGATTGAAGAATAATTAAGTAAAAACTCCAACTCCTCCCGCGACCTCCTTCTTTGTTGAGGGTTGCAAGAGAATGACTGGATATGACATGTGAGGGGAGGAGCTATATAGCAGCTCTGCTTGGGTGATCCTCTTGCAACTTCCTGTTGGGGAGAATATATCCCATAAGTAATGGATGACCCGTGGACTGAACACACTTAACAAGAGAAATCTTCATTGATAGGGACTCTATTATGGTCCCCAAGAACACTACCCTTGTAGCTGGAACCAAGGAGCTCTTTCCCAGATTTACCTTCCAACAGTGGGAACGAAGAAAAAGACAACAAGATCTTTTGAAAAGACGGTGCCTGAACCAGAATGTCATCCAGATAAGGCGCCAATGCAATGCCCCAAGACTGGATAACCGACAAGAAAGCCCCCAGAACCTTTGAGAAAATTCTGGGAGCTAAGGCAAGGCAGAATAGAAGAGCTACAAATTGAAAGTGCTTGTCCAAGAAGGCGAATCTCAGAAACTTGTGATGATCCCTGTGAATGGGAACATGAAGCTAAGCATCCTTTAAGTCTATGGTTATCATGAATTGACCTTCTTGAACCAAGGGAAGAATGGAGCTTATAGTCTCCATCTTAAAGGATGGAACCCTGAGAAATTTGTTTAGGCACTTTAGGTCTAAGATTGGCCTGAAAGTTCCCTCCTTTTTGGGAACTACGAATAGATTCAAATAAAATCCCAGATCCTGTTTCTGCGGAGGAACAGGAACTATTACTCCCAGAGAGGCAAGGTCTTCTACACAACGTAAGAACGCCTCTCTTTTTGTCTGGTCTACAGATAATCTGGAAAGAAGAAACCTTCCTCTTGAAGGGAAGGATTTGAAATCCATTTGTACCCCTGGGATACAATGTCCACCGCCCAGGGATCCGGGACATCTCATATCCAGGCTTGAACGAAAAAGGAAAGTCTGCCCCCTACTAGATCCGGTCCCGGATTGGGGGCCGACCCTTCATGCTGACTGAGTCAGCTGCAGGTTTCTTAGATTGCTTTCTCTTGTTCCAAGACTGACTAGGCTTCCAGGAGGACTTGGCCTGATCTTGCTTGGAAGGAGGGGAGGGTTTACCTCTAAAGTTACGAAAGGAACGAAAATTACTCTGCCGTCCTTTCTGCACATTCTTTTTATCTTGAGGAAGAAAAGACCCTTTACCTCCTGTAATATCTGAGATAATTTCAGCCAAACAAGGTCTTACCATTGCAAGGAATCGCCAGAAGCTTGGACATCCGCAGACCAGGATTTCAACCATAAGGCTCTGCGCACTAGGACCGCGAAACCAGATCTCTTTGCTCCCAGCTTAATGACCTGTAAGGAAACATCCGTAATAAAGGAATTGGCCAACTTAAGAGCCTTAATCCTGTCCTGGATTTCCTCAAGAGGAGTATCTGTCTGAATGGAATCAGACAATGCGTCAAACCAGTAAGCTGCAGCGCTGGTGACAGTTGCAATACATACCCGCAGGCTGTCATTGGAGACTCTGGTGAACATACATTTTCTTTAATAAAGCCTCCAACTTCTTATCCATTGGATCCTTAAAAAAACAACTATCCTCTATGGGAACAGTAGTCCTCTTAGCCAAAGTGTAGATCGCTCCTTCTACCTTAGGAACCATCTGCCACGACTCCTTAACGGAATCTGCTATAGGAAACATCTTTTTGAAAATGGGAAAAAAATCTCCACCGCGGAGGGAACATCAAAGTACTTGTTTAGCTTACTAGATTTTTTTTAGGGTTGACTACGACCGTCGTATCGGAGTCGTCCAAAGTAGCCAAAACCTCCTTAAGTAATAAGCAAAGGTGTTCAAGCTTAAATCTGAAGGATACAACTTCAGCATTAGTGAAAGGAATTACACTATCTGAATCTGAGATTTCACCCTCAAATGCTACCAACATGTTTTCCTCATCCGAAATTTGAGGCACAACACCAAGGGTAGCTGCAACTTGATCAGAAACCTTACTAACTGATTCTTTAAGTTTCCTTTTACGCCTTCCCTGCAGCATGGGGAAGGCAGGCAATGCCTCAGATACAGCAGAGGATACTTGTGTAGCAATGTCCTGTAAGGAAAATCCTACTGGATTATGAGAGGAAACACAGGGAACTGCATGTGGAGAAAGCTGCGGCATATCAGCTACAGGAGGCACCTGAACAGCATCTGCCAAAGCTAATGGTAGCTCATGGTCAAAAATGGTATCCCTATAACTTAAAGGGACAGTATACACTAATTTTCATATAACTGCATGTAATAGACATTACTATAAAGAATAAGATGCACAGATACCGATATAAAAATCCAGTATAAAACTGTTTAAAAACTTACTTAGAAGCTCTCAGTTTAGCTTTGTTGAGCAGGTAGCTGGTAAGCCCACTGCAAGTGGGAAATAAGACACTCCCCCCCCCTTCCCCTTCTTTTGCATATGAAACATATACAAACAGGAGCAAGCTGGAGAAGGTAGCTGATGGTATTCTCATAAAACTTTGGGGCTTGGTTAGGAGTCTGAAAATCAGAGCAATGTTATTTAAAAATAAGCAAAACTATACATTTAAAAAAAACAAAAAACGTTATGGGTTATATAAATAGATCATCTACAAAACATTTATTCAAAGAAAAAAATGTGTATAATGTCCCTTTAAGGTTCTCTCTTTGCAAGAGGAACAAAAAGGTACTGTGGGTTCCACCTGGGCATCATAACAAAGCTGACATGCAACAATCGGCAAGGTTTCTTGTTCCATTTTAATAAAACAAAATGACAAGCAAGAAAAATAAACTTTATTTATCTGACCCTTAGAAAAATGTAGTGTGTCTTTAATAGCAATTAAACCAAGTCTCAGGATACCGGGCAATATTAATAAAAACCCCAGGCCACCCAAACACCTCAGCAGTTTACGAAGGTGCTTACCTGTCCTGCAGCCTGAGGAGAAAAATACAAACGATTAGTATTTTTTTCACTCTTTGGACTTGCAACAACAGCGCTATCTTCTAACCAAGCAGCCGACAACTGCGTCACTGCACTGTAGCCGACAGTGCCACAGAAAGCGTGCAACAGAAAAAAACCACCCCCAAACCAGGCTCCGCCCCTTTCTAGTAAGAAGCAGGCCCATTACCATAATGGAGTGGCGATAACACATCAAGCACAAACGTAGCGCTTCACAGTTCAGCCCGGATCTCAACCGGAACACACCACTTG
>NC_069501.1:989519252-989551752 GCF_027579735.1 Bombina bombina
GGGCATGGAAACGCAATGTTACCAAGGTAACAATTACTGCAGCATTAAAGAAGATATTTAGGGACAAAATCATACAGCAAGACAAAGCCATGGTTTTCACATTGCTTTCATTCTGTGTATACTAGCCCTGGGTAATCCTAGCTTTTCACAAATTTAAAACCCAGTGACTCAATTGTATCACATATATTCTACCACTGAAAAATCAGAGAAGCTAAGAAGCAGTCAATCCTCACTAACAAACAGCCAAAGAAATCTAATCCTTAAAGGGACACTGTACCCAAAAATTTTCTTTCGTGATTCAGATTGAGCATGAAATTTTAAGCAACTTTCTAATTTACTCCTATTATCAAATTTTCTTCATTCTCTTGGTATCTTTATTTGAAATGCAAGAATGTAAGTTTAGATGCCGGCCCATTTTTGGTGAACAACCTGGGTTGTCCTTGCTGATTTGATGGATAAATTCATCCACCAATAAAAAAGTGCTGTCCAGAGTACTGAAACCAAAAAAAAGCTTAGATGCCTTCTTTTTCAAATAATGATAGCAAGAGAACGAAGAAAAAATGATAATAGGAGTAAATTAGAAAGTTGCTTAAAATTGCATGCTCTTTCTGAATTACAAAATAAAAAAATTGGGTACAGTGTCCCTTTAACATTTTTAAGAGACTGTTTGAAATTGTGTTGCATCCGGATTTGTCTAGCAATAGATATCATGTTACCCACGTTAATTAGAACCAAAAGACACCTTACTGGCAAGCAAATGTTGTTGTTTTTTAAGTGTACTTAAAGGGACACCCAAGTCAAAAACAGAATTTATGCTTACCTGATAAATTACTTTCTCCAACGGTGTGTCCGGTCCACGGCGTCATCCTTACTTGTGGGATATTCTCTTCCCCAACAGGAAATGGCAAAGAGTCCCAGCAAAGCTGGTCACATGATCCCTCCTAGTCTCCGCCCACCCCAGTTATTCGACCGTCGGACAGGAGGAAATATATATAGGAGAAACCATATGATACCGTGGTGACTGTAGTTAGAGAAAATAATTTATCAGACCTGATTAAAAAACCAGGGCGGGCCGTGGACCGGACACACCGTTGGAGAAAGTAATTTATCAGGTAAGCATAAATTCTGTTTTCTCCAACATTGGTGTGTCCGGTCCACGGCGTCATCCTTACTTGTGGGAACCAATACCAAAGCTTTAGGACACGGATGAAGGGAGGGAGCAAATCAGGTCACCTAAATGGAAGGCACCACGGCTTGCAAAACCTTTCTCCCAAAAATAGCCTCCGAAGAAGCAAAAGTATCAAATTTGTAAAATTTGGTAAAAGTGTGCAGTGAAGACCAAGTCGCTGCCTTACATATCTGGTCAACAGAAGCCTCGTTCTTGAAGGCCCATGTGGAAGCCACAGCCCTAGTGGAGTGAGCTGTGATTCTTTCAGGAGGCTGCCGTCCGGCAGTCTCATAAGCCAATCGGATAATGCTTTTAAGCCAAAAGGAAAGAGAGGTAGAAGTCGCTTTTTGACCTCTCCTTTTACCAGAATAAACAACAAACAAGGAAGATGTTTGTCTGAAATCTTTAGTAGCCTCTAAATAGAATTTTAGAGCACGGACTACGTCCAAATTGTGTAACAAACGTTCCTTCTTTGAAACTGGATTCGGACACAAAGAAGGTACAACTATCTCCTGGTTAATATTTTTGTTGGAAACAACTTTCGGAAGAAAACCAGGCTTAGTACGCAAAACCACCTTATCTGCATGGAACACCAGATAGGGCGGAGAACACTGCAGAGCAGATAACTCTGAAACTCTTCTAGCAGAAGAAATTGAAA
The DNA here is from genome assembly GCF_027579735.1 of Bombina bombina. NCBI lineage: Eukaryota > Metazoa > Chordata > Amphibia > Anura > Bombinatoridae > Bombina > Bombina bombina. Next base: position 989,521,079 of record NC_069501.1, read on the forward strand.
CCAAAAACAAAACTTTCCAAGATAATAACTTAATATCTACGGAATGTAAGGGTTCAAACGGAACCCCTTGAAGAACTGAAAGAACTAGATTTAGACTCCAGGGAGGAGTCAAAGGTCTGTAAACAGGCTTGATCCTAACCAGAGCCTGAACAAATGCTTGAACATCTGGCACAGCTGCCAGTCTTTTGTGAAGTAAAACAGATAAAGCAGAGATCTGTCCCTTCAGAGAACTTGCAGATAATCCTTTCTCCAAACCTTCTTGTAGAAAGGATAGAATCTTAGGAATTTTTATCTTGTTCCATGGGAATCCTTTCGATTCACACCAACAGATATATTTCTTCCATATTTTATGGTAAATTTTTCTAGTTACAGGCTTTCTAGCCTGAATCAGAGTATCTATTACAGAATCTGAAAACCCACGCTTTGATAAAATCAAGCGTTCAATCTCCAAGCCGTCAGTTGGAGGGAAACCAGATTCGGATGTTCGAATGGACCCTGAACAAGAAGGTCCTGTCTCAAAGGTAGCTTCCATGGTGGAGCCGATGACATATTCACCAGGTCTGCATACCAAGTCCTGCGTGGCCACGCAGGAGCTATCAAGATCACCGAGGCCCTCTCCTGATTGATCCTGGCTACCAGCCTGGGGATGAGAGGAAACGGTGGGAATACATAAGCTAGGTTGAAGGTCCAAGGTGCTACTAGTGCATCTACTAGGGTCGCCTTGGGATCCCTGGATCTGGACCCGTAGCAAGGAACCTTGAAGTTCTGACGAGACGCCATCAGATCCATGTCTGGAATGCCCCATAATTGAGTTATTTGGGCAAAGATTTCCGGATGGAGTTCCCACTCCCCCGGATGGAATGTCTGACGACTCAGAAAATCCGCTTCCCAATTTTCCACTCCTGGGATGTGGATCGCAGACAAGTGGCAGGAGTGATCCTCCGCCCATTGAATTATCTTGGTCACTTCTCTCATCGCCAGGGAAGTCCTTGTTCCCCCCTGATGATTGATATATGCAACGGTCGTCATGTTGTCTGACTGAAACCTTAGGAATTTGGCCTTTGCTAGTTGAGGCCAAGCTCTGAGAGCATTGAATATCGCTCTCAGTTCCAGAATGTTTATCGGGAGAAGAGACTCTTCCCGAGACCATAGACCCTGAGCTTTCAGGGATTCCCAGACCACGCCCCAGCCCACTAGGCTGGCGTCGGTCGTGACAATGACCCACTCTGGTCTGCGGAAGCTCATTCCCTGTGACAGATTGTCCAGGGTCAGCCACCAACGGAGTGAATCTCTGGTCTTTTGATCTACTTGAATCGTCGGAGACAAGTCTGTATAATCCCCATTCCACTGTCTGAGCATGCACAGTTGTAATGGTCTTAGATGAATTTGTGCAAAAGGAACTATGTCCATTGTTGCAACCATCAATCCTATTACTTCCATGCACTGCGCTATGGAAGGACGAGGAACAGAATGAAGTACTTGACAAGAGCTTAGAAGTTTTGATTTTCTGACCTCTGTCAGAAAAATCCTCATTTCTAAGGAATCTATTATTGTTCCCAAGAAGGGAACTCTTGTTGACGGGGACAGAGAACTTTTTTCTTTGTTCACCTTCCATCCGTGAGATCTGAGAAAGGCTAGGACGATGTCCGTATGAGCCTTTGCTTTTGACAGGGACGACGCTTGAATCAGGATGTCGTCCAAGTAAGGTACTACTGCAATGCCCCTTGGTCTTAGAACCGCTAGAAGGGACCCTAGTACCTTTGTGAAAATCCTTGGAGCAGTGGCTAATCCAAATGGAAGTGCCACAAACTGGTAATGCTTGTCCAGAAAAGCGAACCTTAGGAACTGATGATGTTCCTTGTGGATAGGAATATGTAGGTACGCATCCTTTAAATCCACGGTAGTCATAAATTGATTTTCCTGGATAGTAGGTAGGATCGTTCGAATAGTTTCCATTTTGAACGATGGTACCCTGAGAAATTTGTTTAGGATCTTTAGATCCAAAATTGGTCTGAATGTTCCCTCTTTTTTGGGAACTATGAACAGATTGGAATAAAATCCCATTCCTTGTTCTCTTATTGGAACTGGATGTATCACTCCCATCTTTAACAGGTCTTCTACACAATGTAAGAATGCCTGTCTCTTTATTTGGTTTGAAGATAATTGAGACCTGTGGAACCTTCCCCTTGGGGGTAGTTCCTTGAATTCCAGGAGATAACCTTGAGAAACTATTTCTAGCGCCCAAGGATCCTGAACATCTCTTGCCCAAGCCTGAGCAAAGAGAGAAAGTCTGCCCCCCACTAGATCCGGTCCCGGATCGGGGGCTATCCCTTCATGCTGTTTTGGTAGCAGTGGTAGGCTTCTTGGCCTGCTTACCCTTGTTCCAGCCTTGCATTGGTTTCCAGGCTGGTTTGGGTTGTGAAGTATTACCCTCTTGCTTAGAGGATACAGAATTAGAGACTGGTCCGTTTCTGCGAAAGGGACGAAAATTAGGCTTATTATTAGCCTTAAAAGACCTATCCTGTGGGAGGGCGTGGCCCTTTCCCCCAGTGATGTCTGAAATAATCTCTTTCAAATCAGGTCCAAATAATGTTTTACCTTTGAAAGGAATGTTAAGCAATTTTGTCTTGGAAGACACATCCGCTGACCAAGACTTTAGCCAAAGCACTCTGCGCGCCACGACAGCAAACCCTGAATTTTTCGCCGCTAATCTAGCTAATTGCAAAGCGGCATCTAAAACAAAAGAGTTAGCCAATTTAAGTGCTTGAACTCTGTCCATAACCTCCTCATACGAAGATTCTTTACTGAGCGATTTTTCTAGTTCCTCGAACCAGAAACACGCTGCCGTAGTGACAGGAACAATGCATGAAATTGGTTGTAGAAGGTAACCTTGCTGTACAAAAATCTTTTTAAGCAAACCCTCTAATTTCTTATCCATAGGATCTTTGAAAGCACAACTATCTTCGATAGGAATAGTAGTGCATTTGTTTAGAGTAGAAACCGCCCCCTCGACCTTGGGGACTGTCTGCCATAAGTCCTTTCTGGGGTCGACTATAGGAAATAATTTCTTAAATATAGGGGGGGGAACAAAAGGTATGCCGGGCCTTTCCCACTCTTCATTTACTATGTCCGCCACCCGCTTGGGTATAGGAAAAGCGTCGGGGGGCACCGGAACCTCTAGGAACTTGTCCATCTTACATAATTTCTCTGGAATGACCAAATTGTCACAATCATCCAGAGTAGATAACACCTCCTTAAGCAGTGCGCGGAGATGTTCTAATTTAAATTTAAATGTCACAACATCAGGTTCAGCTTGATGAGAAATTTTTCCTGAATCTGAAATTTCTCCATCAGACAAAACCTCCCTCATGGCCCCTTGAGATTGGTGTGAGGGTATGTCAGAACAGTTATCATCAGCGTCCTCTTGCTCTTCAGTGTTTAAAACAGAGCAATCACGCTTTCTCTGATAAGTAGGCATTTTGGATAAAAGATTTGCTATGGAGTTATCCATTACAGCCGTTAATTGTTGCATGGTAATAAGTATTGGCGCACTAGATGTACTAGGGGCCTCCTGTGTGGGCATAACTGGTGTAGACACAGTAGGGGATGATGTAGTATCATGTTTACTCCCCTCATTTGAGGAATCATCTTGGGCAATATCATTATCTGTTGCATTACTGTCCTTACTTTGTTTGGACACTATGGCACAATTATCACATAAATTTAAATGGGGAGACACATTGGCTTTCATACATATAGAACATAGCTTATCTGATGGTACAGACATGTTAAACAGGCTTAAACTTGTCAACAAAGCAGAAAAAACGTTTTAAAATAAAACCGTTACTGTCACTTTAAATTTCAAACTGAAAACACTTTATTACTGAATATGTGAAAAAGTATGAAGGAATTGTTCAAAATTCACCAAAATTTCACCACAGTGTCTTAAAGCATTAAAAGTATTGCACACCAAATTTCAGAGCTTTAACCCTTAAATTAACGGAACCGGAGCCGTTTTTACATTTAACCCCTATACAGTCCCAGAATGAGGCTCTGTCTATAACTAGAAAGGCCCCCATCTGAAAAAGGTGTCCAACACAGTGCCTGCCGTTTTTCTAAACGTTCCCCAAGATTATAATACCAATAATTAGTTAGAATCTGCATAATATGCCTAGTAAAGCAATTGTTTTAGCCCAGAAAAATGTCTACCAGTTTTTAAGCCCTTTTTGAAGCCCTTTATTCTTTTATGTTTAACTAAGAAAATGGCTTACCGGTCCCCATGAGGGGAAATGACAGCCTTCCAGCATTACATGGTCTTGTTAGAAATATGGCTAGTCATACCTTAAGCAGAAAAGACTGCTAACTGTTTCCCCCAACTGAAGTTACTTCATCTCAACAGTCCTGTGTGGAAACAGCAATCGATTTTAGTTACTGTCTGCTAAAATCATCTTCCTCTTACAAACAGAAATCTTCATCCTTTTCTGTTTCAGAGTAAATAGTACATACCAGCACTATTTTAAAATAACAAACACTTGATAGAAGAATAAAACTACATTTAAACACCAAAAAACTCTTAACCATCTCCGTGGAGATGTTGCCTGTGCAACGGCAAAGAGAATGACTGGGGTGGGCGGAGCCTAGGAGGGATCATGTGACCAGCTTTGCTGGGACTCTTTGCCATTTCCTGTTGGGGAAGAGAATATCCCACAAGTAAGGATGACGCCGTGGACCGGACACACCAATGTTGGAGAAATAAACTTTTATGATTCAGACAGAGCATGCAGTTTTAAGACACTTTCCAACTTACTTCCATTATCAATTTTTGCACAGTTCTTATATACACACTTTGTGGGGAACAAGCTCCTACTGAGTATGTGCACAAGCTTACAGGGTATACATATACTTGTTTGTGATTGGCTGATGTCTGTCACATGATAAAATGGGAGGAAAATGAACTTTGCCAGAAAATAAATCTACTACTTATTTGAAATTCAGAGTACGTGTTATTGTATTGTCTTTTTATTAAACACTTGTTAATTATGCAATTCTACGGCATGTAGTGGTCCTTTAATTGTCTGTGAATATGCGCACATTATAAGACTACTATCATTTATAAAGAAGCACCAAGTGAAACAAGGAATTCCCCTGCTTTTTCACATTTTAAGTTAGGACTTAAAAGCTGTGAATGTGCTTATAAATGCTCTGCATTGTGTTATTACTGCTATTATGCAAGACTTATTGTTCATCAATATTTATATACAAAAAAACATAAATAGAATGCACTTAAAGGGACACTAAACCCAAATGATTTCTTTCACGATTCAGATAGAGCGGCAATTTTAAGCATTCTGGTCAGCATTTAGGTATCAGATACCTTCTTAAAAATTAGGTAAGTGTAAATGTATGATGACTTATGTTAATGCTGGAATTTAAAAGGGACAATAAACCCAACATTTTTCTTTAATGATTCAGATAGAGCAGCAATTTTAAGGAACTTTCTAATTTACTCCTATTATCATTTTTTTTTTCGTTCTCTTGCTATCTTTATTTAAAAAGCAGGAATGTAAAGATTAGTAGCCGGCCTATTTTAGGTTCAGCACCCTGGATAGCGCTCGCTTATTGGTGGCTACAGTTAGCAAACCAATAAGCAAACATAACCCAGGTTCTGAACCAAAAATGGGCCGGCTCCTAAAGTTTACAATCATGATTTTTAAATAAAGATAGCAAGAGAACGAAGAAGAAAGTTGCTTCTCTATCTGAATCATTAAAGAAAAATGTTGGTTTTAGTGTCCCTTTAAATTCCAGCATCAACATAAGTCATCATACATTTACACTTCTCTCATTTTTAAGAAGCTATCTGATACCTAAATGCTGACCAGAATGCACTGAAACCAGGAGTTGCAGGGTCATATGTGGTCTAACAAATGAGAGCATGAAAGTTTTTCCACTATAATGGGTATTTATAGGGACAGGGTAATCAACATTTTCTATCATGAACATGAATGAGTATGATAACGTTTTCATGCAAAAAAAAGAACTAAGCAGAAATAGCTGTTAACATTGAAATATAAATTACAAACTGTATTGCCTACTAGACAAAAGAGCATGTGTGAGGCCAGGCTTGCAATATGCTTTCCAATTCATACCAACAGTGCTCAATAGGACTGAGGTCCGGGCAAGCCACTAGAGTTCCTCCATACCTTGGGTGACCATATTACCACTTTAAAAAGGGACATATGAAAAATACATAAGTCAGGGCTGTTTAAAGGGACACTGTACCCAATTTTTTTCTTTCGTGATTCAGATAGAGCGTGACATTTTAAGCAACTTTCTAATGTACTCCTATTATCAAATTTTCTTCATTCTCTTAGTATCTTTATTTGAAAAGCAAGAATGTAAGTTTAGATGCCAGCCCATTTTTGGTGAACAACCTGGGTTGTCCTTGCTGATTGGTGGATAAATTCATCCACCAATAAAAAAGTGCTGTCCAGAGTACTAAAACCAAAAAACAGAATTTATCCTTACCTGATAAATTACTTTCTCTTGCGGTGTGTCCAGTCCACGGATTCATCCTTACTTGTGGGATATTCTCATTCAGTGGCAAAGAGAACACACAGCAGAGCTGTCCATATAGCTCCCCCTCTGGCTCCGCCCCCCAGTCATTCGACCGACGGTTAGGAGAAAAAGGAGAAACCATAGGGTGCAGTGGTGACTGTAGTTTAAACAATAAATTTTAACCTGACTTCATTGCCAGGGCGGGCCGTGGACTGGATACACCACAAGAGAAAGTAATTTATCAGGTAAGCATAAATTCTGTTTTCTCTTGCAAGGTGTATCCAGTCCACGGATTCATCCTTACTTGTGTGATACCAATACCAAAGCTTTAGGACACGGATGAAGGGAGGGAACAAAACAGGTAACCTAAACGGAAGGCACCACTGCTTGCAAAACCTTTCTCCCAAAAATAGCCTCCGAAGAGGCAAAAGTATCGAATTTGTAAAATTTGGAAAAAGTATGCAATGAGGACCAAGTCGCTGCCTTACAAATCTGTTCAACAGAAGCCTCATTCTTGAAGGCCCAAGTGGAAGCCACAGCTCTGGTGGAATGAGCTGTAATTCGTTCAGGAGGCTGCTGCCCAGCAGTCTCATAAGCCAATCGGATGATGCTTTTCAACCAGAAGGAAAGAGAGGTAGCAGTCGCTTTCTGACCTCTCCTCTTACCAGAATAAACAACAAACAAGGATGATGTTTGTCTGAAATCCTTAGTTGCTTGTAAATAGAATTTCAAAGCACGAGCCACATCAAGATTGTGTAAAAGCCGTTCCTTCTTAGAAGATGGATTAGGGCACAGGGAAGGAACAATGATTTCCTGGTTAATGTTCTTATTCGAAATCACTTTAGGAAGAAAACCAGGTTTGGTACGCAAAACTACCTTATCTGCATGGAACACCAGATAGGGTGAATTACACTGCAAAGCAGACAATTCTGAAACTCTTCGAGCAGAAGATATAGCTACCAAAAACAAAACTTTCCAAGATAATAACTTAATATCTATGGAATGTAAAGGTTCAAACGGAACCCCTTGAAGAACTGAAAGAACTAAATTTAGACTCCATGGAGGAGCCACAGGTTTATAGACAGGCTTGATTCTAACTAACGCCTGTGCAAATGCCTGAACATCTGGCACTTCTGCCAGACGCTTGTGCAAAAGAATAGACAGAGCGGATATCTGCCCCTTAAAGAACTAGCTGATAAACCTTTCTCCAATCCTTCTTGGAGAAAAGAGAATATCCTTGGAATCCTAACTTTACTCCACGAGTAACCTTTGGATTCACACCAACAAAGATATTTCCGCCATATCTTATGGTAAATCTTCCTGGTGACAGGTTTTCTAGCTTGGATCAGAGTATCTATGACTGATTCAGAGAACCCACGCTTGGATAGAATTAAGCGTTCAATCTCCAAGCAGTCAGCTGCAGAGAAACTAGATTTGGATGCTTGAATGGACCCTGTATTAGAAGATCCTGCCTCATTGGCAGTGTCCATGGTGGAACAGATGACATGTCCACTAGGTCTGCATACCAAGTCCTGCGTGGCCACGCAGGCGCCATCAGAATTACCGAGGCCTTCTCCTGTTTGATTCTGGCTACCAGCCGAGGGAGAAGGGGAAACGGTGGAAACACATAGGCCAGATTGAAGGACCAAGGCGCTACTAGAGCATCTATCAGAGCCGCCTTGGGGTCCCTGGACCTGGATCCGTAAAGAGGAAGTTTGGTGTTCTGACGGGACGCCATCAGATCCAACTCTGGAATGCCCCAAAGCTGAGTCAGCTGAGCAAATACCTCCGGGTGAAGTTCCCACTCCCCCGGGTGAAAAGTCTGACGACTTAGGAAATCCGCTTCCCAGTTGTCTACTCCTGGGATGTGAATTGCAGATAGGTGGCAAGAGTGATCCTCCGCCCACCTGATTATCTTGGTTACTTCCATCATCGCTAAGGAACTCTTTGTTCCTCCCTGATGATTGATGTATGCTACAGTCGTGATGTTGTCCGACTGAAACCTGATGAACTTGGCCGCCACTAGCTGAGGCCAAGCCTGGAGCGTATTGAATATCGCTCTCAGTTCTAAAATTTTATCGGGAGAAGAGACTCTTCCCGAGACCAAAGGCCCTGAGCTTTTAGGGAGCCCCAGACCGCTCCCCAGCCCAACAGACTGGCGTCGGTCGTTACGATGATCCACTCCGGTCTGCGGAAGTACATTCCCTGAGACAGGTGATCCTGAGACAACCACCAGAGAAGAGAATCTCTGGTTTTCTGGTCCAGTTGGATTTGAGGAGACAAATCTACATAATCCCCATTCCACTGTTTGAGCATGCACAATTGCAGTGGCCTGAGATGAATTCGAGCAAATGGGACTACGTCCATTGCTGCTACCATTAATCCGATTACCTCCATGCACTGAGCTACAGATGGCAGAGGAATGGAATGAAGAGCTCGGCAAGTGTTTAGAAGCTTTAACTTTCTGACCTCCGTCAGAAATATTTTCATTTCTACCGAGTCTATTAATGTTCCCAGGAAGGGAACCCTTGTGAGTGGGGACAAAGAACTTTTTTTGGTGTTCACCTTCCACCCGTGAGACCTTAGAAAGGCCAGAACAATATCCGTATGAGCCTTGGCTCTGGGAAAAGACGACGCCTGAATTAAGATGTCGTCCAGATAGGGTGCTACTGCAATGCCCCGCGGTCTTAGTACCGCTAGAAGGGACCCTAGCACCTTTGTGAAAATTCTTGGAGCGGTGGCCAACCCGAAGGGAAGGGCCACGAACTGGTAATACTAGTCCAGAAAAGCGAACCTTAGGAACTGATGGTGATCTTTGTGGATAGGAATATGGAGGTACGCATCCTTAAGATCCACGGTAGTCATATATTGACCTTCCTGGATCATCGGTAAGATTGTCCAAATGGTCTCCATCTTGAAGGATGGAACTCTGAGGAATTTGTTTAGAATTTTTAGATCCAGGATTGGTCTGAAAGTTCCTTCCTTTTTGGGAACCACAAACAGGTTTGAGTAAAAACCCAGTCCTTGTTCTGTAATTGGAACTGGACATATCACTCCCATCTTGATTAGATCTTCTACACAGCTTAAGAACGCCTCTTTCTTTGTCTGGTCTGTAGACAGACGAGAAATGTGGAACCTTCCCCTTGGAGGAAAGTCCTTGAATTCCAGAATATATCCCTGAGCAACTATCTCTAATGCCCAGGGATCGGGAACATCTCTTGCCCAAGCCTGAGCAAAGAGAGAGAGTCTGCCCCCTACCAGATCCGGTCCTGGATCGGGGGCTACCCCTTCATGCTGTCTTAGTAGCAGCTGCAGGCTTCTTGGCCTGTTTACCCTTGTTCCAGCCCTGCAAAGGCTTCCAGGTTGCCTTGGGCTGTGAAGTGTAACCCTCTTGCTTTGCGGTTGCAGAGGTTGAAGCAGGACCGCTCCTGAAGTTGCGAAAGGAACGAAAATTAGCCTTGTTTTTAGCCTTAAAAGGCCTATCTTGCAGGAGGGCATGGCCCTTTCCCCCAGTGATATCCGAAATAATCTCTTTCAACTCGGGCCCGAAAAGGGTCTTTCCCTTGAAAGGGATATTCAGTAACTTAGTTTTAGACGACACATCGGCCGACCATGATTTCAGCCAGAGGGCTCTGCGTGCCATGATGGCAGAACCAGAATTTTTCGCCGCTAACTTAGCTAATAGCAAAACGGCATCTGTTATAAAAGAATAAGCCAGCTTTAGAGCCTTAATTCTATCCATAATTTCGTCATATGAGGTCTCCGTCTGGAGCGACTCCTCCAGCGCCTCAAACCAGAAAGCCGCTGCAGTAGTCACAGGAATAATGCAGGCAATAGGTTGGAGAAGGAAACCTTGTTGAACAAATATTTTCTTTAGTAAACCTTCCAATTTTTTATCCATAGGATCTTTGAAAGCACAACTGTCTTCAATTGGTATGGTTGTGCATTTCGCAAGTGTTGAAATTGCCCCCTCTACCTTAGGGATCGTCTGCCATGCGTCCCGCCTGGGATCAGTTATAGGGAACATTTTCTTAAAGATGGGGGGGGGGGACAAAGGGTACACCTGGTCTCTCCCACTCCCTATCCACAATATCCGCCACCCTCTTCGGGATCGGAAACGCATCAGTGTATACAGGGACTTCTAGGAATTTGTCCATTTTACACAATTTCTCTGGGACCACCATGGGGTCGCAATCATCCAGCGTAGCTAATACCTCCTTAAGCAGTACGCGGAGGTGTTCCAGCTTAAATTTAAACGCTAAGGAATCTGATTCTGCCCGCTGAGAAACCTTTCCTGTATCAGAAATTTCTCCCTCGGACAGCACATCCCTCACTGTCATTTCAGAGTGTTGTGAGGGTACAACAGATAAACCTTCCAAAACTTCTGATTGCTCGTACTCTGTTCTTAAAACTGAGTTATCACGCTTTTTAGGAAAAACTGGCAGTTTGGATAAAAATGCCGCAAGGGAATTATCCATGACTGCTGCTAGTTGTTGTAATGTAATAGGGGCCAATGCGCTAGAGGTACTAGGCATCGCTTGCGCGGGCGTGACTGGTGTCGACACATGGGGAGAGGAAGGTGGGCTATCCTCGTTACCTTCTGTTAATGAATCATCTTGGGCTACATTTTTAAGTGAAACGTTATCTTTAAAATGCATAGATACATTAGCACACTTAAAACACAAATGTAAAGGGGGTTCCACCATGGCTACTAAACACATAGAGCAACGTCTATCTGTAGGCTCAGACATGTTAAACAGACTTAGACAGCACTCAAAGACTGAAAAATACAATTTGAGAAAAAACGGTACTGTGCCTTTAAATAATAAAAAGGCTAAATGTTCAAAAATAATCCAATCTTTCTGAAAATTTCACCACACGATCGTAATGCTTTGTAATGATTGCACAGCAAATATCAAGTCAATTAACCCCTTAATGCCCGAACCGGAGCAACCTAAAGCTGACAACCGGTTAGCAAACTACAGCACCATGCCACAGCAATCTGCTGTGGCCCTACCTTGCCCCTGGGAATTAGTTTGATGAGAAATAAGCCTCTATGAAGTCCTCAAGAAGTTTTAGGACCCTCCACGTGAAGCTGCATGAAGCTGTCTGCAATATGAAGTGCGCAACTGAGGTGCAAAATTTAGGCCCCCTCCCTCTCCACTCCGGAGTTGTCGGGCCTTCAAAACCCTAAATAGGTGTCTAAAATTCTGCCATGTGGAATAAAACCCCAAATAACACTCCAAAAGTGATAAAAACATGTATAGTGATTATATTTTTACTAAAAAATAATCGATTGCCCTTTAATAGTGTCCACCAGTCATTTAGCCCTGTTAAATAAGCCTTCTTTCTATACTGAGTCTCAGAATATGGCTTACCTTCCCCACATGGGGATTCTTGTCAGTCTTCTAGCATTACTAAGTCTTGAGTAGAAAAAGATGACTGAACATACCTTATAGCAGTTAAGCCTGCAAACTGTTCCCCCCAACTGAAGTTTTCTTGGTACTCCTCAGTCCTATGTGGGAACAGCAGTGGATTTTAGTTACAACATGCTAAAATCATTTTCCTCTCAGCAGAATTCTTCATCACTTTTTGCTAGAGAGTAAATAGTACAAACCGGCACTATTTAAAAATAACAAACTTTTGATTGAAGATATAAAAAACTACAAATCTAACACCACATTCACTTTACCCTCCTGTGGAGATGCTATTTGTTAGAGCGGCAAAGAGAATGACTGGGGGGCGGAGCCAGAGGGGGAGCTATATGGACAGCTCTGCTGTGTGTTCTCTTTGCCACTTCCTGTAGGGAATGAGAATATCCCACAAGTAAGGATGAATCCGTGGACTGGATACACCTTGCAAGAGAAAAAAGCTTAGATGCCTTATTTTTCAAATAATGATAGCAAGAGAACGAAGAAAAAAATGATAATAGGAGTAAATTAGAAAGTTGCTTAAAATTGCATGCTCTTTCTGAATTACAAAAGAAAAAAATTGGGTTCAGTGTCCCTTTAAGGAAATGTTTTGAATAATGTTCCATTATAAGAACCCTAACATATGTATTTTCCATGTGTCCCTTTTTAAAACGGCAAGCATACCAAACTCGTCAAACCATGTCTTCATGGACCTTACGTTGTGCACAAAGACACAGTTATACTGGAACAGGAAAGGGGCTTTGTCAAAAAGTTGAAACCATCCAATTGTCTTTACAGTCTTTGTAAACTGTAGTATTAAAAGGGATATTGTACAGTACATTTGTATCCACTTATATTTTCCCAATGAAACGTTTTACCTGCTGTAGTATATTAAATTGTTTAAAAATAGCTCCTTTATCCCATAGGGTTCAAAAATATTTTAGTAAACACCCACAAACTGATTAGACCACTAACCAATTTTGAACATTTATTCATAAGAACTCCTACACCAAAACACACAATCTCAATTATATATAAAATAGTATCTCCAATTCAACTAGGTTACATACAACCTTACATAGAAAGTTGGGAAAACGACCTAGGACTTATAATATTGCCACAAATGTGCCTACAAATATTTCAATCCACATTAAAGACCTCAATTTCCTCCTCAGTAGTAGAACTAAATATACAAATTCTACACCGATGGTACTATACTCCGCGTAGAATTAATTGAATATTTCCTAAAGCCAACACTTGCTGGCGTTGTGGTCATGTGGGAAGCGGAATGGCTCACATATGGTGGTGGTGCTCTGCTATCCTGGATTTTTGGAGAGAGGTGATAAGAGATTAAAAAAAACCTGGAAACGCAGATACCTCTAGACCCTCTGATTTGGCTATTAAACAAACCTCCTAAGATTAAATACAAACCTTACCTTAAACTGTTTTTTATTATTACTAATAGCGTTAAATTTTTAATAGCTAAGAATTGGAAAAGCAAAGGGGTACCACAATTATCAATGTGGATAAAGAGAGTTTCCGAGTTCTTGGAGTTGGAGTAACTTCATTATTTAAAACAAGACAAAATGGAAGTGTATGAGGCAATGTCCATAGAATGGGACAACTATATTACATCTAAAAACGCAGGAGTTACAGGAAATTAAATCTATGGAGTTAAGACATACAATTGCAAGCGGAATCTTGTTTATGTTTCTTTTTTGTTTGTTATTTCTAGCCTGAATATGGGAACTGTAACTATAAATATACATATGGAAGCGGAGACATCCAGTCATTTATTATTATTAGGGTTGCACAGAGTACAAGTACCGATACTTTTTTACAAATACTCACCGATACCAATTACCGATACTTCTTTTTTAATATCATGACAGTTTTCCAAGCACAATACACTAATGAATTAAGATATTTTCTTTATAATTATGAACTGTAACTCAAAAGACATTTTGAAATAAAACAGTTTTATTTGTTGTCATAAAGTTCACAGGACATGTTTATAAATAAAAAATATTACAATCAAATATATTAATAATGACAACAATAAATAACAGCTGCAGCAGCTGTGGCTGGAAAGTTACAATTTAAAGGGGTGATTACTGGATGCTATTGGGTTGTATGGTGCCTATATAACATCAATCTGACATTTATACTTAATACAAAGTAATATAATTTAATTCTGGAAAAAATATTGGGAAAGGAGTGTTCCAGTAATCCCCTTTGATGCACCCAACACGCGCTTACTCATAGCTATGAGTAAGCGCCTGTAGGGGGCGTGAAACGCGTCAGACTGTTTGCACCTTTTGCCTGCCATGTATGTATACCGTTTTTAAATGTCTTAAATATATTTTGTTAAATATTACTATTTTGGGGGTTTGGAGTAGTGCCTGCCGCTTTTCTTTGACTAATAAAGGGATTATCTTTCTTTTTAAACAATAACATTTTTTAAGTAGACTGTCCAAGCCCAAGAAGAGGAGACAGCACTAGTGGAATGAGCCGTAATTCTCTCAGGAGGCTGCTGTTTAGCAGTCTCATAAGCAAAAACAAATCATACTTCTCAACCAGAGGAAAAGAGAAGTAGAAGTGGCCTTCTGACCCTTACTGACCCTTACACTTTCCTGAGAAACAAACAAACAGGGGAGAAGACTGACGAAAATCTTTAGTAGCCTGTAGGTAAAATTTTAGAGCATGCACAACATCCAAGTTATACAAAATACATTCCTTATGAGAAGAAGGAAGTAAGTATTAGGACAAAAGGAAGGAACAATATCCAATCCTGACTTCTTGGTGGGGAATTCTCCACCAAACAATTTAAAACTAGACATCCATGGACTTCTCCCGGTCTATCTGTTGACGGAGGCAACAAAAATAATCCCAATGACACAAATGCAAAACTTGGAGAACGACTTCTTCGCTACCTGGCTAAGATATAATCAGCTGACACCTTTTATCAACACTCATAAAAGCAAACAGGATCTGGTGCGTACTCGCACTAGATTTGAACAACTCTGTAGTGCACCTCACCAACCAGCCCATACTATATCTCTTTTGTATGCTATTCTGAACTCACCTCCAACAGACCACCTTCCTTCTTACACACAAAAATGGCAAAAAGACCTTGCGGGGCAAGTATCAGTAGAGGAATGGAATAAAATTTTCCACAACATAGCCAAATCTTCTCACTCGGCCTCCCTGCTGGAAGTCAACTATAAACTCTTAATGAGATGGTATTTGACCCCGCAACACCTACAATACATCTTTCCCCTGACATCTAACAGATGCTGGAGGAAGTGCAACCAAGAGGGTTCCATGTACCATATTTGGTGGTCATGTCTTAGTATTCAGCCGTTTTGGTGCTCCATAACTAAGGAAATTAGCAAACTCCTAGGACGCGACATTCCTCTAGATCCAGTAGTTTTACTCTTCCATGATATTCCCAAAATGCAATCTAAGGCCCACACTAGGCTTCTACACATTGCATTGAATAGTGCTAAGCAAGTCATTCCTCGGAAATGGAAACAGGAGATTACTCCTACGACTGACGAGTGGCTTGCTCAGCTTTCGCTAAATATACGACTAGAGAGGTTTCATTACTTCTCCATTAACCAATTGGATTTCTATTGCGAGATTCACTTCCTATGGGAATCCAGACCCCGCAGCTAATTACCAGGAGGACGCAAGATAACCTAACACCCTTGATAGGGGTAAGCCCATACTGTAATTTTAATATCCCTCAGCGAACTTTATTTCACTTCACTCAGGAACACGTGTATTTGACCTCTTCTCTTCTTTTTCTTTCCTCTTCCTTTCCTTCGTTTGTCTATGCTTCTTTTTCTTTATGCCCTGCTAAACACTTGCAAAATTCATATTGACAATTCTCTATGTAACCAATATTGATAATTGTTGTTTGATGGCCTTTCTAGTCCATTTCTTATTGTATTATTTTGTTTAACCCACAACAAATGTAAGAACTGAAACACGGGGATTTGGATGATTGCCAACAGACTTATGTTGTGAGTGTTTTATTCTCTGCTTGTAAATGTTTGAAGTTATTTCAATAAAGCTTTTTCAAAACAAAAAAAAAAAAAAAGGGAAGGAACAATAATTTTCTGATTAATGTTTCGATCCGAAACCACCTTAGGGAGAAACCCCAATTTAGTATGAAGGACCGCCTTATCTGCATGAAAAATAAGGTATGGGGAATCACACTGCAGAGCTGAAAGCTCAGAAACTCTATGAGCGGAAGAATTAGCAAGGATAAACGGAACCTTCCAAGTTAATTTTATATCAACAACATGCATCGGCTCAAACGGAGCCGGCTGCAAAACTTTATGAACTAGGTTAAGGCTCCAAAGAGGAGCAACAGGTTTAAACACAGGCCCGATTCTGACCAGGGCCTGAACAAAAGCCTTATCCACATGAAAAATAAGGTAAGGAGCATCACACTGCAGAGCCGAGAGTTCAGAAACTCTGCGAGCAGAGGAAATAGCAATAAGAAACAAAAAACTTTCCAAGATAACAACTTAATATCTACAGAATGCATTGGCTCAAACGGAGCCTGCTGCAAAACTCTAAGAACTAGGTTAAGGATCCAAGGAAAAGCAACAGGTTTAAACACAGGCCTGATTCTGACCAAGGACTGACAAAAAGATTGAACATCTGGCACATTCGCCAGACGTTTGTGTAAAAGAATAGACAGTGAAGAAATCTGACCCTTCAGAGAACTGACTGACAAACCCTTCTCCAGACCTTCTGGAGAAAAAGACAAAATTCTAGGAATCCTTTACCTTATGGTAAATCTTGCGAGTAATCGGTTTGCAAGCTTTAAGCATGGTATCAAAAACAGACTCAGAAAATCCACGCTTAGCCAAAACTAAGCATTCAATCTCCAAGCAGTCAGCTCCAGAGAAACTAGATTTGGATGGAGGAAAGGACCCTGAGTTAGAAGGTCCTTCATCAGAGGTAACCTCCAAGGTGGAAAAGAAGACCTCCTCACCAGTTCTGCAAACCAGATCCTGCGAGGCCATGCAGGAGCTATCAGAATTTCAGATGCTCTCTCTTGTTTGATACGAGCAATGACTCATGGAAGGACAGCAAACGGAGGAAACAGGTATGCTAAATCGAAATCCCAAGGATCCGCCAGAGCATCTATCAGGGCGGCTTGAGGATCTCTTGACCTTGAACCGTACCTTGGAAGCTTGGCATTCTGATGAGACGCCATCAGAGCCCACTCCAGCACCCCCCACTTGAGGGTTAACCTGGAGAACACCTCCGGATGGAGAGCCCACTCCCCGGGATGAAAGGTCTGTCTGCTCAGAAAATCCGCCTCCAATTTGTCCACTCCTGGAAAGTGGATGGCAGATAGAAGACAATCGTGAGCCCAATGAATAATCCGAGCCCCCTCCTTCATGGCCAAGGAACTCAGAGTTGCTCCCTGGTGGTTGATGTAAGCCACTGAGGTGATGTTGTCCGACTGGCATCTGATAAACCGGGCTAAGGACAACTGAGGCCAAGCCATCAGGGCATTGAAGATCGCTCTCAACTCCAAGATGTTTATGGGGAGAGAAGACTCCTCCAGAGTCCATAGGCCCTGAGCCTTTAACGAGTCCCAGACTGCTCCCCAGCCTAGCAGGCTGGCGTCCGTGGTCACAATCACCCAGGAGGGTCTCAGGAAGCATTTGCCCCGAGATAGATGATCCTGAGATATCCACTACAAGAGAGAGTCTCTTGTCAACTGGTCCAGATCTATCCTCTGAGACAGATCTGAATGGTCTTCGTTCCATTGTCCGAGCATGCATAACTGCAGAGCTCTCAAATGGAATCGAGGAAAGGGAATGATGTCCATGGAAGCGACCATCAGACCAATTACCTCCATGCATTGAGCCACTGATAGAGGAACAGTAGACTGAAGAGAGAGGCAAGAGGAGAGAAGTTTGGATTTTCTGAACTCCGTCAGAAAAATCTTTATAGATAGGGAATCTATGATGGTCCCTAAGAAACACACCCTTGTAGTTGGAACAAGGGAACTCTTCTCCAGATTCGATTTCCATTTGTGGGAACATAGAAAAGACAACAAGATCTCTGTGTGAGAGTTTGCTAGTTGAAAAGATGGGTCCTGAACCAATATGTAATCCAGGTAAGGTGTAACCTCGTTTCCCTGAGACCTGACAACTGCCAATTCTTGAAGAGCAACAAATTGAAAGTGCTGGTCTAGAAAAGCGAATTTCAGGAACTGGTAATGATCCATGTGGATGGAAACTTGAAGATATGCATCCATCAGGTCTATGGTTGTCATGAACTGACCCTCTTGGACCAAAGGAAGAATGGAACAAATGGTTCCCTGAGAAATTTGTTGAGACACTTTAGGTCTAAAATGGGTCGAAAAGTTCCCTCTTTTTGGGAACCACAAAAAGATTTGAATATAATCCTAGACTCTGTTCCCTTACTGGGACTTGAACAATCACTCTCAGGGAGGAAAGGTCCTGAACGAAGTTTAAGAATGCCTCTCTTTTTACCTGATCCGCAGATAACCTTGAGAGGAGGAATCTGCCCCTGGGAGGACGAGTCTTGAACTCTATTTTGTAACCCTGAGATACTATGTCCACGGCCCAAGGGTCTGGGACATCGCGTATCCAAGCTTGTCGAAATAAGGAAAGTCTGCCCCCCACTTGATCCAATCCCAGACCGGGGGCAGACCCATCATGCTGACTTAGCCTTAGGTGAAGGCTTCTTTGATTGCTTCCCCTTATTCCAAGTCTGATTGGATCTCCAAGAGGACTTGGATTGCTCCGGCTTGGAGGAGGGAGGAAGACTTTTGACCTTTGAAGTTACGAAAGGAGCGAAAATTAGAACTTTGATGTCCCTTAGGTCTATTCTTCTTGTCTTGTGGTAGAAAGGACCCCTTTCCACCAGTAATTTCAGAAATTATCTCCACCAGACCAGGACAAAACAGGGCCTTACCCTTATAAGGTAGCGACAGGAGCTTAGACTTGGAGGTAACATCAGCTGACCAAGATTATAGCCACAGAGCCCTGCGGGCTAAAACAGTGAAGCCAGACATCTTGGCTCCCAGTCTAATGACTTGCATGTTCACATCAGATTAAAGGAATTGGCCAGTTTGAGAGCCTTAATCCTATCTTGGATCTCCTCTAATGGAGTCTCCTCTAAAATCAATTCGGACAAAGCATCACACCAATAAGATGCTGCAGTTGTTACTGTGAAAATACAAACTGCAGGTTGCCATTGTAGACCCTGATGAACATACATTTTCTTTAAATAAGCCTCCAGCTTTTTGTCCATGGGATCCTTAAAAGAACAGCTATACTTTATAGGAATTGTGGTTCTCTTGGCCAGAGTAGAAATAGCCCCTTCTACCTTAGGCAGTGTGTGCCATGAGTCCCGTATGGAGTCAGCAACAGGAAACATCTTTTTAAAGACAGGATACGGGGAAAAGGGAATCCCTGGCTTATCTCATTCCTATGCAATGATCTCCGACACACGTTCTGGAACAGGGAACACTTCCACAGAGGAAGGAACATCATAGTATTTGTTAAGCTTACTAGATTTTTTAGGGTTGACAGCGACAGAAGAATCAGAGTCGTCCAAAGTAGCCAGTACCTCCTTTAGAAGTAAACAAAGGTGTTCAAGCTTAAATCTGAAGTTTACTTCTTCAGAATCAGACAAAGGATTTATACTGTCAGAATCTGAGATTTCACCCTCAGAAGCTACCGAGGTATCCTCCTCATCAGACTAATGGGGGAGGTCCACCTTCGCAGCAGCAGATGGGACAGACACCTTACTATCAGAAAAATGTTTTGATTTCATCTTGCGCTTCCCCATCATGGGAAAAGCAGATAAAGCCACAGATACCGCAGAAGATATATGTGCAGTAAAATCTATTAGCAAATACACTCCTCCAGGAGTCTGAGAGGAACTGCAGGGCACTGTATGTGAAGCCATTGAGGCTTGGGACGTTTAAGGAGAAAGCTGTGGCATTGCCCAAACAGCATCATCCTGAGAGACATTAGTCTCAGAAACAAGTAATTTATCTTTACACTCTAAGGTCTTTTCTAAACAAGAGGAACAAAATTGAATAGGCAAGACAATTTTAGCCTCCAAACATAATAAGCATTTATCAAAAGGAACAGACTCCTGGTCATTATCAATAGCTTAAAAAGTACACAAAAAGTAAGGAATGACGCTTTAAGAAAGATAGTCCTTCAAAGAGTTAAACAAATGGAAAATGAAAATACACCTCTACACCTCAGAAGCGGAAGTGCCCTACCGTAACCTGCAGAACCTGCACAAAATAAGGACTCTACAATCGTCCAGACGATAACCACACTGCCGCAACTGAAAAGAAACTCACAGGAATGACACCAACTGCGCATTAAAGAAAAAGCGCGATTCTGCTCTGAAGTGAAAAACGGAAAGTAGCCATTTAAAACATTTCCTCAAAAAAGACCTTTGCGATAAATACACATAGACATAGGGTCAGTAGAGCCATCCCATAAAACTAATGGAAGCCGTTAACCCCTAGTCTCTTCACATATAAATAGTGCCTGCATACTGCCACAAAAGAATCCTCTATAAAAGGATTATAAATGCCCCATGACAATTAAAGCAGAATTAAATTAGATAGAGCAAGTCTACAGTAAAGAGAAGACGAAAGCACTTAGCTGCAAACTAGCTGTCGGGCAGGAAGACAGCACACAAGGGGTGAAAGGACAAACACTCCTTACAGAGACCTGTAGAAAAAGAAAGAACAGAGTAACCAACTTTGGCTTTCTATAACTAAGGTAGAAATTATGTCAGAAAAAAAAGCAAGGACTACCTCACCACTTTTTAACTGCTTAAAAGCCACCACTACTCTTACTCAAGAGATTGACGTGGACACAGCTAAACCCCAATCCTTGCTTGCAGGGAAAAGTACCCATTAAAGGAATAAATATCTTCAGACACCAACTTCACAACCTCCATTGACAGAGGCAAAGAGAATGACTAGGGGTTATGGGTAAGGGAAGTGAATCTTAACAGCTTTGCTGGGGTGCTCTTTGCCTCCTCCTGCTGGCCAGGAGTGAATACCCCACTAGTAATTGGAATGACGTTGTGGACTCTCTATGTCTTAGGAAAGAAATAGAGGGTGGTCAACTGTATCAAAGGCTGCAGACAGATCAAGGAGAATAAGCAGAGAGAAGTGGCCTTTTGATTTTGCTGTAAGTAGGTTGTTAGTAACCTTAACTATTGGTGTCTCTGTGGAGTGATGGGGGCAAATCCAGACTGCAGTGGGTCAAAGAGAGAGAGTGTAATGTAAGGAAATGGGATAGGCGTGCATGTACTAACTTTTCAAGAAGTGGTAGTTGGATGGGGAGGTTGGATCGAGAGAAGGTTTTTTGAGGATAGGTGTGACCAGTGCATGTTTTAGAGATGAGGGAAATATACCAGTGCTGAGGAAGAGGTTTAAAATGTGCGATTATAGGGGTAAGGGTAGAAGAGAGGGAGGGGAGTAGCTGGGTGGGTATGTGGTTAAGTGGACAGGTAGTGAGGTAAAAGCGTAGTATAAGTGCAGAAACTTCTTCCTCAGTATCAAGGGTGAAAGAGCCAACTATATGGCTATGTGGGTTTTGGTTAATTGCAAGCTTTTGGGGGGAATGAGAGGCTGGAAGCATGTTGAGAGCCGATTTCTTTTTTGATGGAATCAATTTTGTTATTGAAGTAACTGGCAAAATCTAGAGCTGACAGAAGTTGTATTAGGATGTGGGGGTGGGCGGAGAAGAGTGTTGAAAGTGGAGAAGAGACATTTTGGGTTTGAAGAGAGAGTGGAGATAAGAGTAGAGAAGTAGTGTTGCTTATAAAGATTAAGGGCAGAGTAGTAGGAGTTCAAGATGAACTTGTAGTGAAGAAAGTCAGCTGATTATATCCAGTGCCGCTTAGCAGTACGGGAACATCTGCGTAGGTACCGTGTCAGAGGAGTATGCCAGGGCTGAGGGTGTGTGGTTTCCGAGCTATGGTAGGAGGAGCCAGATTATCAAGGGCCGATGTAAGTGTGGAATTATAGCAGATAGATTGGTCAGGGCAGGAAAAGGAGGAAAAGGAGGAAATGGATGAGAGGAGAGGTTTGAGAGAATTAGCGAGAAAGGAGAAACTATAGGGTGTAGTGGTGACTGGAGTATAATTAAAAAATTTAGACCTGCCTTAAAAAACAGGGCGGGCCGTGGACTGACTACACTACAGGAGAAAGGAATTTATCAGGTAAGCATAAATTATGTTTTCTCCTGTTAAGTGTAGTCAGTCCACGGGTCATCATTACTTATGGGATACCAATACCAAAGCTAAGTACACGGATGACGGGAGGGACAGGCAGGATCTCTATACGGAAGGAACCACTGCCTGAAGACCCTTTCTCCCAAAAACAGCCTCCGAAGAAGCAAAAGTGTCAAATTTGTAAAATTTGGAAAAAGTATGAAGAGAAGACCAAGTTGCAGCCTTGCAAATCTGTTCAACAGAGGCCTCGTTCTTAAAGGCCCAAGTGGAAGCCACAGCTCTAGTAGAATGAGCTGTAATCCTTTCAGGAGGTTGCTGTCCAGCAGTCTCATAGGCTAAACGTATTATGCTACGAAGCCAAAAGGATAGAGAGGTAGTAGATGCTTTTTGACCTCTCCTCTGTCCAGAATAAACGACAAACAGGGAAGAAGTTTGTCGAAAATCTTTAGTTGCCTGTAAATAAAATTTCAGGGCACGGACTACATCTAGATTGTGCAGAAGTCGTTCCTTCTTTGAGGAAGGGTTAGGACACAATGATGGAACAACAATCTCTTGATTGATATTCTTGTTAGTGACTACCTTAGGTAAGAACCCAGGTTTAGTACGCAGACCTACCTTATCTGAATGAAAAATCAGATACGGAGAATCACAATGTAAGGCTGATAATTCAGAGACTCTACGAGCCGAGGAAATAGCCATTAAAAACAGAACTTTCCAAGATAACAGCTTGATATCAATGGAGTGAAGGGGTTCAAACGGAACACCCTGTAAAACGTTAAGAACTAAGTTTAAGCTCCACGGCGGAGCAACAGATTTAAACACAGGCTTAATCCTGGCCAAAGCCTGACAAAAAGCCTGAACGTCTGGAACTTCTGACAGACGCTTGTGTAAAAGGATGGACAGAGCTGAGATCTGTCCCTTTAACGAACTAGCAGATAAACCCTTTTCTAAACCTTCTTGTAGAAAAGACAATATCCTAGGAATCCGAATCTTACTCCATGAGTAACCCTTGGATTCGCACCAGTGTAAGTATTTACGCCATATCTTATGGTAAATTTTCCTGGTAACAGGTTTCCTAGCCTGTATTAAGGTATCAATTACTGGCTCTGAAAATCCACGCTTTGATAAAATTAAGCGTTCAATTTCCATGCAGTCAGCTTCAGAGAAATTAGGTTTTGATGTTTGAAAGGACCCTGAATTAGAAGGTCCTGTCTCAGAGGCAGAGACCAAGGTGGACAGGATGACATGTCCACTAGATCTGCATACCAGGTCCTGCGTGGCCACGCAGGCGCTATTAGAATCACTGATGCTTTCTCCTGTTTGATCCTTGCAATCAAACGAGGAAGCATCGGGAATGGTGGAGACACATAAGCCATCCTGGAGGGCCCAAGGTGCTGTCAAGGCATCTATCAGGACCGCTCCCGGGTCCCTGGACCTGGACCCGTAACGAGGAAGCTTGGCGTTCTGGCGAGACGCCATGAGATCCATATCTGGTTTGCCCCAACGTCGAAGTATTTGGGCAAAGACCTCCGGATGAAGTTCCCACTCCCCCGGATGAAAAGTCTGGCGACTTAGGAAATCCGCCTCACAGTTGTCCACTCCTGGGATGTGGATCGCTGACAGGTGGCAAGAGTGAGACTCTGCCCAGCGAATTATCTTTGATACTTCCATCATCGCTAGGGAACTTCTTGTCCCTCCCTGATGGTTGATGTAAGCCACAGTCGTGATGTTGTCTGACTGAAACCTTATAAACCTCAGAGTTGCTAACTGAGGCCAAGCCAGTAGGGCATTGAGAACTGCTCTCAATTCCAGAATGTTTATTGGAAGGAGACTCTCCTCTTGAGTCCATGATCCCTGAGCCTTCAGGGAATTCCAGACAGCGCCCCAACCTAGAAGGCTGGCGTCTGTAGTTACAATTGTCCAGTCTGGTCTGCTGAAGGGCATCCCCCTGGACAGATGCGGCCGAGAAAGCCACCATAGAAGAGAATCTCTGGTCTCCTGATCCAGATTCAGCGTAGGGGACAAATCTGAGTAATCCCCATTCCACTGACTTAGCATGCACAATTGCAGCGGTCTGAGGTGCAGGCGTGCAAAAGGAACTATGTCCATTGCCGCTACCATTAAGCCGATTACCTCCATGCATTGAGCCACTGACGGGTGTTGAATGGAATGAAGGACACGGCAAGCATTTAGAAGCTTTGTTAACCTGTCCTCTGTCAGGTAAATTTTCATTTCTACAGAATCTATAAGAGTCCCCAAGAAGGGAACTCTTGTGAGTGGTAAGAGAGAACTCTTCTCCTCGTTCACTTTCCACCCATGCGACCTTAGAAAAGCCAGTACTAACTCTGTATGAGACTTGGCAGTTTGAAAGCTTGACGCTTGTATCAGAATGTCGTCTAGGTACGGAGCTACCGAAATTCCTCGCGGTCTTAGTACCGCCAGAAGAGAGCCCAGAAGCTTTGTAAAGATTCTTGGAGCCGTAGCCAACCCGAAGGGAAGAGCTACAAACTGGTAATGCCTGTCTAGGAAGGCAAACCTTAGATACCGGAAATGTTCTCTGTGAATCGGTATGTGAAGGTAAGCATCCTTTAAATCCACTGTGGTCATGTACTGACCTCTTTGGATCATGGGTAAGATTGTCCGAATAGTTTCCATCTTGAACGATGGAACTCTTAGGAATTTGTTTAGGATCTTTAAATCCAATATTGGTCTGAAGGTTCCCTCTTTTTTGGGAACCACAAACAGATTTGAGTAAAACCCTTGTCCGTGTTCCGACCGCGGAACTGGGTGGATCACTCCCATTAGTAAAAGGTCTTGTACACAGCGTAGAAACACCTCTTTCTTTATCTGGTTTGTTGACAACCTTGAAAGGTGAAATCTCCCTTGTGGAGGAGAAGCTTTGAAGTCCAGAAGATATCCCTGAGATATGATCTCCAACGCCCAGGGATCCTGGACATCTCTTGCCCAAGCCTGGGCGAAGAGAGAAAGTCTGCCCCCCACTAGATCCGCTTCCGGATCAGGGGCCCTCACTTCATGCTGTCTTACGGGCAGCAGCAGGTTTTCTGGCCTGCTTGCCCTTGTTCCAGGTCTGGTTAGGTTTCCAGCCTTGTCTGTAGCGAGCAACAGCTCCTTCCTGTTTTAGAGCAGAGGAAGTTGATGCTGCTCCTGCCTTGAAGTTACGAAAGGCACGAAAATTAGACTGTCTAGCCCTAGGTTTGGCTCTGTCTTGAGGCAGGGCATGGCCTTTACCTCCCGTAATATCAGCGATAATTTCTTTCAAACCGGGCCCGAATAAAGTCTGCCCCTTGAAAGGTATGTTAAGTAATTTCGATTTAGAAGTTACATCAGCTGACCAGGATTTTAGCCACAGCGCTCTGCGTGCCTGAATGGCGAATCCGGAATTCTTAGCCGTAAGTTTAGTTAAATGTACTACGGCATCAGAAATAAATGAATTAGCTAGCTTAAGGGTTTTAAGCTTAAGTGAAATCTCATCTAATGTCGCTGAGTCAAGGGTGTCTTCCAGAGACTCAAACCAAAATGCAGCCGCAGCCGTGACAGGCGCAATGCATGCAAGGGGTTGTAATATAAAACCTTGTTGAACAAACATTTTCTTAAGGTAACCCTCTAACTTTTTATCCATTGGATCTGAAAAAGCACAGCTATCCTCCACCGGGATAGTGGTACGCTTAGCTAAAGTAGAAACTGCTCCCTCCACCTTAGGGACCGTTTGCCATAAGTCCCGTGTGGTGGCGTCTATTGGAAACATTTTTCTGAATATAGGAGGGGGTGAGAAAGGCACACCGGGTCTGTCCCACTCCTTAGTAATAATTTCAGTAAGTCTCTTAGGTATAGGAAAAACGTCAGTACTCGTCGGTACCGCAAAATATTTATCCAACCTACACATTTTCTCTGGGATTGCAACTGTGTTACAATCATTCAGAGACGCTAACACCTCCCCTAGCAACACACGGAGGTTTTCCAGCTTAAACTTAAAATTTGAAATGTCTGAATCCAATTTATTTGGATCAGATCCGTCACCCGCAGAATGAAGCTCTCCGTCCTCATGCTCTGCATATTGTGACGCAGTATCAGACATGGCCCTAGCATTATCAGTATACTCTGTTCTCATCCCAGAGTGATCTCGTTTACCTCTAAGTTCTGGCAATTTAGACAAAACTTCAGTCATAACATTAGCCATGTCTTGTAAAGTGATTTGTAAAGGCCGCCCTGATGTACTTGGCGTTACAATATCCCGCACCTCCTGAGCGGGAGATGCAGGTACTGACACGTGAGGCAAGTTAGTCGGCATAACTTCCCTCTCGTTGTCTGGTGAATGTTGCTTAACATGTACAGATTGACTTTTATTTAAAGTAGCATCAATGCAATTAGTACATAAATTTCTATTGGGCTCCACCTCGGCTTTTGAACATATTGCACAAAGAGTTTCCTCTGAGTCAGACATGTTTAAACAAACTAGCAATTAGACTAGCAAGGTTGGAAATACTTTTCAACTAAATTTACAAGCAATATGTAAAAACGTTACTGTGCCTTTAAGAAGCACACAAAAACTGTCACAGTTGAATAACAATGAACCGGATTAGTTATATAAACCAAAATTAGCAAAGGATTGCACACATTAGCAATGGATGATTAACCCTTAATATCAGAAAAAAACGTATAACAATTGACAATATAAACGTTTTTATCACAGTCAAGCACAGTCTCACAGGTCTGCTGTGAGTGATTACCTCCCTCAAAACTAGTTTTGAAGACCCCTGAGCTCTGTGGAGACGTCCTGGATCATGCAGGGAGAAAAAGACAGACTGTGACTGAATTTCTGATGCGTAGTAAAAGCGTCAAAATAGGCCCCTCCCACTCACACTACAACAGTGAGGGGAGCTCAGTAAACTGTTTTAATTTAAAACAACGACAGCCATGTGGAAATTAAAGCCCAAAACAATTTTCACCAAGTACCTCAGATAATTAAACGATTTAACATGCCAGCAAACGTTTAAAATCTAATATATGAAATGTCTTTAAAAAGCCTGCTGCTAGTCGCTCCCACTGCAAGTTAGGCTAAAAGATATATGCATACAGTATTTTCCCAGTGAAGTGCCATTCCCCAGAAATACTTAAGTGTTAACATATATACATGTCAGCCTGATACCAGTTGCTACTACTGCATTTAAGGCTGTACTTACATTATATCGGTATTAGCAGTATTTTCAAAGTCAATTCCATTCCTTAGAAAATAATATACTGCAACATACCTCTTTGCAGGTGAACCTGCCCGCTGTCCCCTGATCTGAAGTTACCTTACTCCTCAGAATGGCCGAGAACAGCAAACGGATCTTAGTTACGTCCGCTAAGATCATATAGAAAAAACTCAGGTAGATTCTTCTTCAAATTCTGCCTGAGAAGGAAACAACACACTCCGGTGCCGTTTAAAATAACAAACTTTTGATTGAAGATATAAAAAACTAAGTTTAATCACCACAGTCCTCTCACACATCCTATCTATTAGTTGGGTGCAAGAGAATGACTGGGTGTGACGTAGAGGGGAGGAGCTATATAGCAGCTCTGCTTGGGTGATCCTCTTGCACTTCCTGTTGGGGAGGAGTTAATATCCCATAAGTAATGATGACCCGTGGACTGACTACACTTAACAGGAGAAAGGGGAATTTGTGAAGTTTGAGAGAGTGCATCAATAGCTAAAGATCAGATCAATGGACTTACCATCTTTGTGAGTGGGAGAGTCAGTCCATTGTAACAGACCGAAAGAGGAAGTGAGTTGCAGAAGTTGTTTTGCAGGAGGCAGTGGGATTGTCAAGAGGGATTTGAAGTCACCAAGAATGAGGGCAGTGGTATCTGAGGAAAGGAAATAAAGTAACCAGGCAGCAAAGTGATCTAGAAATTGAGTTGAGGAGCAAGGGGGGCGGTATATGACTAACACGTATAGAGAGGGGAGAGAATAAGCTAATCATGTGGGTTTTGAATGAGGAAAATGTGAGGGAAGAGATGGGTTGTATTTGTTGAAAGGTGCAATAAAAAGAAAGTAAAATACCTACACCACCTCCTTGTTGGGTTTAGTATCTGTGACGGACCACCTGGTACCCCGAGTGAGTACCTCCGTCAGAACACTTCCCTTGTCCTGGACATCCTTTCATCCAGAGCAATAGCTCCTGGTACCCCCCTTTGACCGCAGTCTAAAGTTATGGAGGAGAACAGATCTGAGGCAACACTCAGTTGTCTGAACACAATAATGAACAATGCATGAAACCTAACAATTGTCTATTCACAGGTAAAACAGATTAACATATCAAGTTAATTAACTAGGGAGGAAAGTTTACCCAGACAATCTGATGTTGGGCAGTCTAGTTAACATAATCACACAAGAACACAATCAGTTTACCCAGACAGACTCCTGAGACACAATCAGATCAGAAACGTAAATAAAATACAACTTATTACAAAATATAAGAACAGCTCTTATTAACTATTAAGTCCTTTATGCCCACTTGGTTTATAGAGTCACAATTGCTCCCACAGGGGGGCACTCAAACCCTGTACCCATCCTGTATTTATGGATTCAGGGTGACATGGACATAAGACAGAGTTATGAAAGTACATGGGGTGTCCAGCTTATAAAATTCCACATTTCCATGCAGTCTCTGGGTATCCTCAAGCCCATGTACCTCCAGCCCAAAGAATGTTCCATAACAGGCCCTCAGATCTTGGTGACTCACGTCACAGTATCCATTTAATAAGCAGTAATATTTAGAAAATTCAAAATATTTAGAAGCCGGTAGTAAAACTTGAGTAGCCGTGAGTCCCTTGTTTCAATGATGTCAATCTGACTTACCAAAATTAGGCAAATCTTTTAAGTAAATATGGAAACATTATAGAAAATATCTTCATGTGGAGAAGGTACTATACTTAAAACAGGAAAAAGTTAATGTATATTACAGGAGTAATAGGAGTATATCAAATCTGAATTAAACTTAAAAGCAATAAGGAATACTGATGAATCAGGAGTACATGTTGTTTATGGATTCAGACAAGGGTGCCTGCATACCAATTTATTTATAATACACCAAAATGTTAGGAGGTAGAAGCAACATTTTTTGTGGCTCCTGAGACCTATCAAGCCTCGATTTAACAACTTCACACATCTGTGCTACAGCTGTTTTCAGTTGTTTAGCACTTGTTGAATTTTAAAATCAACCCACCCACACAGATCATTTAATTGTTTTTGGGGGGTTTTCCCAGAAGATCAAACATGTTTATGAAACAACTTTAAGCCTGTATACCCAAATGCCACCATATGAAATACAAATAAAATAACCTATTTGTGTTATTTTCCACAGCCCACTTAGTAAACAGTAGCATGTGGATCAAAACTGCTAAAAAGATTCAAAATCACATTTTATGTTCCGCATTTAGCAGAAATTCACTTTCCTAAAACACCAAAACCTAGAATTCTATATTTTATTCAACAAAAATTACTCATTTAAAATCAAATATTATTTGTGTCACTTTGCATCATATTGCATTGTATGCAGAAAATTAGGAATAAGATATCTAACAATAACAAGAAATCAGAAATGTCAAAACCATTTCTGATAAGGTATTCAATTACCTGCCCTTGCAAAAAATTGCTTACCATACTAAACAATTTTTATCCCCCATCATAAAATAAAATAATTGCACACAAAAAAAGTAATTCTATATACAGTAGAATTTCAGAGAATTGTCAGGATATCTGCAAGTGTTATTAACCCCTTAATGACAACAGTACTTTTCCATTTTCTGTCCGTTTGTGACAAAGGCTATTTTTACATTTTTGCGGTGTTTGTGTTTAGCTGTAATTTTCCTCTTACTCATTTACTGTACCCACACATATTATATACCGTTTTTCTCGCCATTAAATGGACTTTCTAAAGATACCATTATTTTCATCATATCTTATAATTTACTATAAAAAATATATAAAATATGAGGAAAAAATGGAAAAAAACCACTTTTTTTTAACTTTTAGCCCCAAAATCTGTTACACATCTGCAACCACCAAAAAACACCCATGCTAAATAGTTTCTAAATTTTGTCCCGAGTTTAGAAATACCCAATGTTTACATGTTCTTTACTTTTTTTGCAAGTTATAGGGCCATAAATACAAGTAACACTTTGCTATTTCCAAACCACTTTTTTTCAAAATTACTGCTAGTTACATTGGGACACTGATATCTTTCAGGAATCTCTGAATATCCCTTGACATGTATATATTTTTTTTTAGAAGACATCCCAAAGTATTGATCTAGGCCCATTTTGGTATATTTCATGCCACCATTTCACCGCCAAATGCGATCAAATACAAAAAATCGTTCACTTTTTCACAAATTTTTTCACAAACTTTCGGTTTCTCACTGATAT
>NC_069501.1:989556752-989579252 GCF_027579735.1 Bombina bombina
AATGTATGCAGTGAAGACCAAGTCGCTGCCTTACAGATCTGTTCAACAGAAGCCTCATTCTTGAAAGCCCAAGTGGAAGCCACAGCTCTAGTAGAGTGAGCTGTAATTCGTTCAGGAGGCTGCCTTCCAGCAGTCTCATAAGCCAACTGGATGATGCTTTTCAGCCAGAAAGACAGAGAGGTCGCCTTTTGACCTCTCCTCTTACCAGAATAGACGACAAAAAGGACGAAGTCTGTCTGAAATCTTTAGTTGCTTTTAGGTAAAACTTCAAAGCACGAACCACATTGAGATTGTGTAACAGACGTTCCTTGTTAGAAGCTGGGTTAGGACACAGAGAAGGAACAACTATTTCCTGTTTAATATTCTTATTGGAAACCACTTTTGGAAGAAAACCAAGTTTGGTACGTAAAACGACCTTATCTGTATGAAACACCAGATAGGGTGAATTACACTGCAAAGCAGACAATTCAGAAACTCTTCTAGCGGAAGAGATAGCAACCAAAAACAAAACTTTCCAAGATATTAAGTTACTATCTATGGAATGTAGAGGTTCAAACGGAACCCCTTGAAGAACTGAAAGAACTAGATTTAGACTCCATGGAGGAGCCACAGGTCTGTAGACGGGCTTGATTCTGACTAAAGCCTGCACAAACTCCTGAACATCTGGCATTGCTGCCAGACGTTTGTGTAACAAAACAGACAGAGCTGATATCTGTCCTTTTAAGGAACTAGCTGACAAACCTTTCTCCAATCATTCTTGGAGAAAAGCTAAAATCCTTGGAATCCTAATCTTACTCCATGAGTAACCCTTGGATTCGCACCAACAAAGATATTTCCGCCATATCTTATGGTAAATTTTCCTAGTGACAGGCTTTCTAGCCTGAATCAGGGTATCTATAATTGAATCCGAAAACCCACGCTTAGCTAGAATCAAGCGTTCAATCTCCAAGCAGTCAGTTGCAGAGAGACTAGGTTTGGATGTACGAATGGACCTTGAATTAGAAGGTCCTGCCTCAAAGGTAGCTTCCATGGTGGAACCGATGACATATTCACCAGGTCTGCATACCAGGTCCTGCGTGGCCACGCAGGAGCTATCAGAATTACCGAAGCCTTCTCCTGTTTGATCCTGGCTACTAGCCGTGGGAGAAGAGGAAACGGTGGAAAGACATAAGCTAGATTGAACGACCAAGGCGCTGCTAAGGCATCTACCAGTGTCGCCTTGGGATCCCTGGACCTGGACCCGTAACATGGAACTTTTGAGTTCTGATGTGACGCCATCAGATCCAGATCCGGAATGCCCCATAGTCGAGTTAACTGGGCAAAAACCTCCGGGTGAAGTTCCCACTCCCCCGGATGGAAAGTCTGACGACTCAGATAATACGCTTCCCAGTTGTCCACTCCTGGGATGTGAATTGCTGATAGATGGCAAGAGCGATCCTCTGCCCATTTGATGATCTTGGATACCTCTCTCATCGCCAGGGAACTCTTCGTTCCCCCCTGATGATTGATGTACGCTACAGTCGTCATGTTGTCCGACTGAAATCTGATGAATCTGGTCTCCGCTAGTTGAGGCCATGCCTGGAGCGCATTGAATATCGCTCTCAATTCCAATATGTTTATCGGGAGAAGAGATTCTTCACGAGACCATAGACCCTGAGCCTTTAGGGACTCCCAGACCGCGCCCAAGCCCAAAAGACTGGCGTCGGTCGTGACGATGATCCACTCCGGTCTGCGGAAACTCATTCCCTGAGACAGGTGATCTAGAGACAGCCACCAGAGGAGTGAGTCTCTGGTTTTCTGGTCCATTTGAATCTGGGGAGACAAGTCTGCATAATCCCCATTCCACTGTTTGAGCATGCACAGTTGCAATGGTCTTAAATGAATTAGAGCAAAAGGAACCACGTCCACTGCCGCAACCATTAGTCCTATTACCTCCATGCACTGAGCTATGGAGGGCTGAGGAATGGATTGAAGAACTCGACAAGCGTTCAGAAGCTTTAACTTCCTGACCTCTGTCAGAAAGATCTTCATTTCTACGGAGTCTATTATTGTTCCCAGAAAGGGAACCCTTGTGGACGGGGACAGGGAACTTTTTTCTATGTTCACCTTCCACCCGTGAGATCTGAGAAAGGCTAAAACAATGTCTGTATGAGCCCTTGCTTTGGGAAGGGACGACACTTGTATTAGAATGTCGTCTAGGTAAGGTGCTACTGCAATGCCCCTCGGCCTTAGCACCGCTAGAAGGGACCCTAGCACCTTTGTGAAAATTCTGGGAGCAGTGGCTAAACCGAACGGAAGAGCCACGAACTGGTAATGTTTGTCCAGAAAGGCGAACCTCAGGAACTGATGGTGATCTTTGTGGATAGGAATATGCAGGTACGCATCCTTTAAGTCCACGGTAGTCATGTATTGACCCTCCTGGATCGTTGGTAAAATTGTCCGAATGGTTTCCATTTTGAATGATGGAACTCTGAGGAATTTGTTTAGAATTTTTAAGTCCAGAATTGGCCTGAAAGTTCCTTCTTTTTTGGGAACTACAAACAGGTTTGAGTAAAAACCCAGTCCTTGTTCCGCTGTTGGAACTGGGTGTATCACTCCCATCTTTAATAGGTCTTCTACGCAACGTAAGAATGCCTGTCTCTTTATCTGGTCTAAAGATAAGCGAGACATGTGGAACCTTCCCCTTGGAGGAAGGTCCTTGAACTTTAGAAGATACCCCTGAGAAACAATTTCTAGTGCCCAGGGGTCCGGAACATCTCTTGCCCAAGCCTGAGCAAAGAGAGAAAGTCTGCCCCCTACTAGATCCGGTCCCGGATCGGGGGCTACCCCTTCATGCTGTCTTGGTAGCAGCAGCAGGCTTCTTGGCCTGTTTGCCCTTGTTCCAGCCTTGCAATGGCTTCCATGCTCGTTGCGTTACCCTCTTGCCTAGTGGCTGTAGAGGTGGAAGTCGGTCCGTTCCTGAAATTGCGAAAGGAACGAAAATTAGACTTATTTTTAGCCTTGAAAGGTCTATCCTGTGGAAGGGCATGGCCCTTTCCCCCAGTGATATCTGAAATAATTTCCTTCAACTCTGGCCCAAATAGGGTCTTACCCTTGAAAGGAATATTAAGTAATTTTGTTTTGGACGACACATCCGCCGACCAAGACTTTAACCAAAGCGCTCTGCGCGCCACAATTGCAAAACCAGAATTTTTCGCTGCTAATTTAGCTAACTGGAAAGCGGCGTCTGTAATGAAAGAATTAGCCAACTTCAGGGCGTGAATTCTGTCCATGACTTCATCATAAGAAGTCTCCTTTTGGAGCGAGTTTTCTAGTTCCTCAAACCAAAAAGCCGCTGCAGTGGTTACAGGAATAATGCAAGAAATTGGTTGAAGAAGAAAACCCTGTTGAACAAAGATTTTCTTAAGTAAACCTTCTAATTTTTTATCCATAGGATCTTTGAAAGCGCAACTGTCTTCTTTTGGTATAGTCGTGCGCTTAGCTAGCGTTGAAACTGCCCCCTCTACCTTAGGGACCGTCTGCCATGCGTCCCTTCTAGGGTCAACAATTGGGAACATTTTCTTAAATATAGGAGGGGGAACAAAGGGTACACCTGGCTTCTCCCACTCCTTAGTCACGATATCCGCCACCCTCTTAGGTATCGGAAATGCATCAGTGTGTACTGGGACCTCTAAGAATTTGTCCATTTTACACAATTTTTCAGGGATCACCAAAGGATCACAATCATCAAGTGTAGCTAGGACCTCCTTAAGTAGGGCGCGGAGGTGTTCTAGCTTAAATTTAAATGCTATGGCATCAGGCTCTGCCTGCTGAGAAGCTTTCCCTGTTTCAGAAATTTCTCCCTCAGACAGGCCCTCCCTCACCGCCAAGTCAGATTGATGTGAGGGCACTACAGATAAATTATCCTCTGCGTCAGCTTGCTCATTTTCTGTGTTTAAAACTGAGCAATCACGCTTCCTAGGAAAAGCTGGCAGTTTGGATAAAAATGCTGAGAGAGAATTATCCATTACTGCCGCTAACTGTTGCATAGTAATCGCAATTGGTGCGTTAGATGTACTGGGCATCGCTTGCGCGGGCATAGCTGGTGTTGACACAGAAGGGGAGGATAGCGAGCTATCTTCACACCCTTCAGCTAAAGAATCATCTTGGGCTATATCTTTAAGTGTAATTGTACGGTCCTTAAGCTGTTTGGACGCTATAGCACATTTCACACATAAATTTAATGGGGGAACCACCTTGGCCTTTGAACATAGAGAACATAGGCTATCTGAAGGTTCAGGCATGTTTAACAGACTTAAAAGTAACTTCAATGCAATAAAATTTATTTTTGACAAAAACGTTACTGTCTCTTTAAATAATAAAAGTGCACACTTTATTACTGAAACAAACATCAAAATCACATCCGATTTTTATGAAATTTTCACCACAGTGTCATAATGCTTTGAAAAGGTTGCACACAAATTTTCAGACCAATTAACCCCTTAATGCCCAAACCGGAGCTAATAACAGCAGTTAACCGGTTAACACACTACAGTACTCTGCCACAGCTTGCCCTGTGGATTTTACCTTCCTTAGGGTTATTTTGGTAAGAATATAAGCCTCCCTGGAGCCCTTCCTGATGCCTCTGGACTCCCCACATGAAGCTGCATGAACTGGCTAGTCAAAACAAGTGCACAATTGAGACGCGAAAATGAGGCTTCCTTCCTCTGCATACCAGAGTGGAGGGGCCTTTCTGACTAGATTAGGTGTCCAACTAAGTGCCAGGCGCAAATTAATCCCCAAAAGTGTTTTAAGTTGATAAAAAAACACCTATTTAAGTTGAAAACTTGCTAAAAAGCAATCGATTAGCCCACAATAGTGTCAACCAGCATAAGCCCTTAAAATAAGCCATCCTTTTATTGCTGAATCTAATAACAATGGCTTACCTATCCCAGAGGGAATTTCTGACAGTCTTCTAGCATTACTGGGTCTTGCTAGAAAAAACAGAATTTATGCTTACCTGATAAATTACTTTCTCCAACGGTGTGTCCGGTCCACGGCATCATCCATTACTTGTGGGATATTCTCCTCCCCCACAGGGAAAGGCAAGGAGAGCACACAGCAAGAGCTGTCCATATAGTCCCTCCCAGGCTCCGCCCCCCCCAGTCATTCGACCGACGGTTAGGAGAAAAAAAGGAGAAACTATAGGGTGCCGTGGTGACTGTAGTGTATAGAGAAAGAAATTTTTCAAACCTGATTAAAAAACCAGGGCGGGCCGTGGACCGGACACACCGTTGGAGAAAGTAATTTATCAGGTAAGCATAAATTCTGTTTTCTCCAACATTGGTGTGTCCGGTCCACGGCATCATCCATTACTTGTGGGAACCAATACCAAAGCTTTAGGACACGGATGAAGGGAGGGAGCAAATCAGGTTACCTAAACAGAAGGCACCACGGCTTGCAAAACCTTTCTCCCAAAAATAGCCTCCGAAGAAGCAAAAGTATCAAATTTGTAGAATTTGGCAAAAGTGTGCAGAGAAGACCAAGTCGCTGCCTTACATATCTGATCAACAGAAGCCTCGTTCTTGAAGGCCCATGTGGAAGCCACAGCCCTAGTAGAGTGAGCTGTGATTCGTTCAGGAGGCTGCCGTCCGGCAGTCTCATAAGTCAATCGGATAATGCTTTTCAGCCAGAAAGAAAGAAAGAGAGGTAGCAGTAGCTTTTTGTCCTCTCCTCTTACCAGAATAAACAACAAACAAAGAAGAAGTTTGTCTGAAATCCTTTGTTGCTTCTAAATAGAATTTTAAAGCACGGACTACATCTAAATTGTGTAACAAACGTTCCTTCTTTGAAACTGGATTCAGACACAAAGAAGGGACAACTATTTCCTGGTTAATATTCTTGTTGGAAACAACTTTAGGAAGAAAACCAGGCTTGATACGCAAAACAACCTTATCTGAATGGAACACCAGATAGGGTGGATCACACTGCAAAGCAGATAATTCAGAAACTCTTCTAGCAGAAGAAATAGCAACCAAAAACAGAACTTTCCAAGATAGTAACTTGATATCTATGGAATGTAAGGGTTCAAATGGAACCCCTTGAAGAACTGAAAAAACTAAATTTTGACTCCAGGGAGGAGTCAAAGGTCTGTAAACAGGCTTGATTCTGACCAAAGCCTGTACAAAAGCTTGTACATCTGGCACAGCTGCCAGTCGTTTGTGTAACAAGACAGATAAAGCAGAAATATGTCCCTTTAGAGAACTCGCTGACAATCCCTTATCCAAACCTTCTTGGAGAAAGGAGAGGATCCTGGCAATTTTAATCCATGAGAATCCCTTGGATTCACACCAACAGATATATATTTTCCATATTTTATGGTAAATCCTTCTAGTCACAGGTTTTCTGGCTTGGACCAGAGTATCTATCACTGAATCTGAAAACCTGCGCTTGGATAAAATCAAGCGTTCAATTTCCAAGCAGTCAGCTGGAGAGAAACTAGATTTGGATGTTCGAATAGACCTTGTACTAGAAGATCCTGTCTCAAAGGTAGCTTCCCTGGTGGAGCCGATGACATATTCACCAGGTCTGCATACCAAGTCCTGCATGGCCATGCCGGAGCTATCAGAATCACCAAGGCCTTCTCCTGTTTGATCCTGGCTATTTCAAGAGTGGGAAGGAGAGGGAACGGTGGAAACGCATAAGCTAGGTTGAACGACCAAGGCGTCACTAATGCATCCACTAGAGTCGCCTTGGGATCCCTGGATCTGGACCCGTAGCAAGGAACCTTGAAATTCTGACGAGACGCCATCAGATCCATGTCTGGAATGCCCCATAACTGAGTCAACTGGGCAAAAAACCTCCGGGTGGAGTTCCCACTCCCCCGGATGGAAAGTCTGACGACTCAGATAATCCGCCTCCCAGTTGTCTACTCCTGGGATGTGAATTGCAGATAGATGGCAGGAGTGATCCTCCGCCCATTTGATGATCTTGGATACCTCTCTCATCGCCAAGGAAATCTCTGTTCCTCCCTGATGGTTGATGTAAACTACAGTCATCATGTTGTTTGACTGGAATCTTATGAATCCGGCCTTCGCTAGTTGAGGCCAAGCCCGGAGAGCATTGAATATCGCTCTCAGTTCTAGGATGTTTATCGGGAGAAGAGACTCTTCCCGAGACCATAGACCCTGAGCTTTCAGGGAATACCAGACCGCGCCCCAGCCTAATAGACTGGCGTCGGTCGTGACAATGACCCACTCTGGTCTGCGGAAACTCATTCCCTGAGACAGGTGATCCTGTGACAACCACCAACGGAGTGAGTCTCTGGTCATCTGGTCTACTTGAATCTTTGGAGACAAGTCTGTATAGTCCCCATTCCACTGCTTGAGCATGCACAGTTTTAATGGTCTTAGATGAATTCGAGCAAAAGGAACTATGTCCATTGCTGCAACCATCAACCCTACTACTTCCATGCACTGAGCTATGGAAGGCTGTAGAATAGAGTGAAGAACTTGACAAGCGTTTAGAAGCTTTGACTTTCTGACTTTTGTCAGGAAGATCTTCATTTTTAAAGAATCTATTATCGTTCCCAAGAAGGGAACTCTTGTCGACGGAGACAGGGAACTCTTTTCTACGTTCACCTTCCACCCGTGAGATCTGAGAAAGGCTAGAACAATGTCTGTATGAGCCTTTGCTTTGGAAAGAGACGACGTTTGGATTAGAATGTCATCCAGATAAGGTGCCACTGCAATACCCCTTGGTCTTAGAACCGCTAGAAGGGACCCTAGCACCTTTGTGAAAATCCTTGGATGATCTTTGTGGATAGGAATATGTAGAAACGCATCCTTTGAATCCACGCTAGTCATAAATTGACCCTCCTGGATTGAAGGTAAAATTGTTCGAATGGTTTCCATTTTGAACGATGGAACTCTGAGAAATTTGTTTAGAATTTTTAAATCCAGAATTGGTCTGAAAGTTCCCTCTTTTTTTTTTTTTTTTTTTTTTTTTTGGGAACTACAAACAGATTTGAGTAAAACCCCTGACCTTGTTCCACAGATGGAACTGGGTGTATCACTCCCATCTTTAACAGGTCTTCTACACAATGTAAGAATGCCTGTCCCTTTATTTGGTTTGAAGATAAGTGAGACATGTGGAACCTTCCCCTTGAGGGTAGTAACTTGAATTCCAGAAGAAAACCCTGAGAGACTATTTCTAGTGCATAGGGATCTAAACATCTCTTGCCCAAGCCTGAGCAAAGAGAGAGAGTCTGCCCCCTACAAGATCCGGTCCCGGATCGGGGTCTACCCCTTCATGCTGTTTTGGTAGCAGCAGCAGGCTTCTTGGCCTGTTTACCCTTGTTCCAGCCTTGCATTGATTTCCAAGCTGGTTTAGTCTGGGAAGCGTTACCCTCTTGTCTAGAGGCTGCCGAGTTGGATGCCGTTCCGTTCCTGAAATTGCAAAAGGAACGAAAATTGGACTTATTCTTAGCCTTGAAAGGTTTATCTTGTGGGAGGGCATGGCCCTTTCCCCCCGAGATGTTTGAAATAATCTCTTTCAATTCTGGCCCAAAAAGGGTCTTACCTTTGAAGGAGATATTAAGCAATTTTGTCTTGGAAGATACATCCGCCGACCTAGACTTTAGCCAGAGCGCTCTGCGCGCCACAATTGGAAACCCTGAATTTTTCGCCGCTAACCTCGCTAACTGCAAAGCGGCGTCTAAAATAAAGGAATTAGCTAACTTAAGTGCGTGAATTCTGTCCATGACTTCCTCATACGGAGTCTCCCTACTGAGCGACTTTTCCAGTTCCTCGAACCAGAACCACGCCGCTGTAGTGGCAGGAATAATGCACGAAATAGGTTGAAGGAGGTAACTTTGCTGTACAAAAATCTTTTTAAGCAAACCCTCTAATTTTTTATCCATAGGATCTTTGAAAGCACAATTGTCCTCAATAGGAATGGTCGTGTGCTTGGCAAGAGTAGAAACCGCCCCCTCGACCTTAGGGACTGTTTGCCATGTGTCCTTCCTGGGGTCGACCATAGGGAACAATTTCTTAAATATAGGAGGAGGGACAAAAGGTATGCCTGGCTTCTCCCACTCCTTATACACTATGTCCGCCACCCGTTTAGGTATCGGAAAAGCATCAGGGTGCACCGGGACCTCAAGGAACTTGTCCATCTTGCACAAATTTTTCTGGGATGACCAGATTGTCACATTCATCCACAGTAGATAGCACCTCCTTAAGTAATGCGCGGAGATACTCTAATTTAAATTTAAATGTCACAAAATCAGGTTCTGCCTGCTGAGAAACTCTTCCTATCAGAAATTTCCCCATCTGACAAACCCTCCCTCACTGCCACTTCAGATTGGTGTGAGGGTATGACAGAAAAATTATCATCAGCGCTCTACAGTGTTTAAAACAGAGCAATTGCGCTTTCTCTGAAATGCTGGCATTTTGGATAAAATATTAGCTATGGAGTTATCCATTACTGCCGTCAATCGCTGCATAATAACAAGCATTGGCGCGCTAGAAGTACTAGGGGTCGCCTGCGCAGGCATAACTGGTATAGACACAGAAGGAGATAATGTAGAACTATGTCTACTTCCTTCATCTGAGGAATCATCCTGGGCAACTTTACAATTTGTGACAGTACTGTCCTTACTTTGTTTGGACGCTATGGCACAATTATCACACATATTTGAAGGGGGAACCACATTGGCTACCATACATACAGAAACATGATCTATCTGAAGGTACAGACATGTTAAACAGGCTTAAACTGGTTAATAAAGCACAAAAAACGTTTTAAAACAAAACCGTTACTGTCTCTTTAAATGTTAAACAGGGCACACTTTATTACTGAATATGTGAAAAACTATGAAGGAATTATCCAATCTTTACCAAATTTTCACCACAGTGTCTTAATGCATTCAAAGTATTGCACCCCAATTTTCAAGCTGTTAACCCTTAAAATGTTGAAACCGGAGCCGTTTACAATTTTAACCCCCTTACAGTCCCAGCCACAGCCTTTGCTGCGACTTCACCAATCCCAGGGGGTATATGATACCAAATGAAGCCTTCTAGGAACGTTTTTAGTGGATTCCAGACCCTCACACATGCAGCTGCATGTACTGTACTCAAAAGAAACTGTGCAGTAATGGCGCGAAAATGAGGCTCTGCCTACTACAGAGAAAGGCCCTTCCTGACTGGGAAGGTGTCTTAACAAGTGCCTGGAGCTAAAAACGTTCCCCAATGTTATAAAAGTGTGAAATTCAACTTCAAACTGCATATAATACTTAAATAAAGCAATCGATTTAGCCCCTAAAAGTGTCCACCAGTTTATAGCCCATAATAAGCCCTTTATTCTGTTTGAGACTAAGAAAATGGCTTACCGATCCCCATGAGGGAAAAAAGACAGCCTTCCAGCATTACACAGTCTTGTTAGAAAATGGCTAGTCATACCTTGAGCAGAAAAGTCTGCCAACTGTTCCCCCCAACTGAAGTTATCTCATCTCAACAGTCCTGTGTGGGAACAGAAACTGATTTTAGTGACTGCTGCTAAAATCATAATCCTCTTTCAAACAGAACTCTTCATCTCTTTCTGTTTCAGAGTAAATAGTACATACCAGCACTATTTTAAAATAACAAACTCTTGATAGAAGAATAAAAAACTACAACTAAACACCACAAACTCCTCACCATCCCCGAGGAGATGCTACTTGTTCAGAGCGGCAAGGAGAATGACTGGGGGGGCGGAGCCTGGGAGGGACTATATGGACAGCTCTTGCTGTGTGCTCTCCTTGCCTTTCCCTGTGGGGGAGGAGAATATCCCACAAGTAATGGATGATGCCGTGGACCGGACACACCAATGTTGGAGAAATGACTGATCATACCTGAAGAAGTTAAGCCTGCAAACTGTTCCCCCCAACTGATGTTATCTGGTTTCAACAGTCCTGCGTGGGAACTGCAATGGATTTTAGTTACTGGTGCTAAAATCATAGTCCTCTTAGCAGAAATCTTCTTCACTTTCTGCTGCAGAGTAAATAGTACAAGCCGGCACTATTTTAAAATAAACTCTTGATAGAAGAAATAAAAAACTACAACTAACACCACATACTCTTTACCACCCCCGGGGAGATGCTACTAGTTAGAGCGGCAAAGAGAATGACTGGGGGGCGGAGCCTGAGGGGAGCTATATGGACAGCTTTGCTGTGTGCTCTCTTTGCCACTTCCTGTAGGGATTGAGAATATCCCACAAGTAAGGATGACACCAATGTAGGAGAAATGTTAATCCCAAATGACCAACACCTAAAGTATAGGGCGGATTCCATTAAAAAAAACTTCATGTATATTGTCACGTGGCCCCACAAAATCTAACGGTTGTGTCTGCATAGAGTAAATCGGACCTAAGGTTTATGGAATGAACCATTTACAGATTTAAATACAAATTTAAATCTTCCTGATGTTTCTGTATGATTATATCAGGTATATTTTTCTATCTTGAACATATCACATATTCTTGGTTTTCTAGTTCTCAAAACTGTGAATTTGTGTCTGCAGAATTAATAACCCTCTTCTTCACAGCCTCATGTTATAAAATAAAGATACAAAGTTAAGACAGACCTTGAAAGTATATTAACCCAAAATTGTCCTTTTATGATTCAGATAGAGCATACAATTTTAAACAAATTTTAGTTTCAATTAAATTATCAAATGTGCTTCATTCTCTTGGCATCCTTTGTTGAAGGAGCAGCAATGTACTACTTTGTGCTAGCTGATCACATTGGGTTAGCCAATGACAAGAGGATTATGTATGCAGTCACCAATCAGCAGCTAGCATATAGTGCATTGCTGATCCTACCTAGGAATACATTTTAGCAAAGGATACCAAGAGAAGAAAGCAAATTAGATAGCAAAAGTACATTGGAACGTTGTTTAAAATTGCATGTTCTATAGGATTATCATCATGGAAGTTTAATTTGGATTTAACTGTCCCTTTAATCCCATTGTTCCTGCAACTCTATATACACAGAATTATCCCCTACAATTAAGAGAAGATTGATTGGGGTGTGCTAGATTTGCACAAGGATCTAAGTGTGAGGAGGGCAGGGCAAGCAGTAAAAATAAAAGTGAATCCTGAAACTTTAATGATTTAGTTAAATACAACTATTTAAATTGTAATTATGAAGGTATTGATTATTTTTCTTTAGTTAAATAAAACTATTTAAATGGTTATTATGAAGGTACTGATTATTTTTCTCCTTCTAATCCTAGAGAACCAGAACTTTTTTCACTTTCTGTGATGATAATTTTTTATTGAATGACTTTCTGCAGTAAAAATGCAGCTAAAAATGGTGCATTGCTTACAAGAATGTCTTACATTCAGGAGTCACAGCTTTGCAGAAAGGCTAGGGGGGGGGGGGTTGCAAAAATCCCTGAGAGACAGTCATCAATCGATGCGCTGCCACTTTGCAGCTCTGCTCCGTATTTGATTGTTTTCTTTAAAAAGAGCTTCTCTCTGGCTGCACTGTGTTGAGGTAAACTTACACCGTGCAGCCAGAGCACAACACTGTTTGAAAAGAGCAGCCTGATGTGGAGCAGCTCTGCAAAGTGAAAGCGCTCACAGTTCCTGCATGTGTCCCATTCTTCTGCAGACGTGCTGCATTTTCTGACATCTCAGATCACAGCATGTTCTGCCTTGGGGCTTCTAATAAAGAACAGCTGAAAAGTTAGATAAATATGAATAACCTATTAAACTGGAGATAGTTAATCTCCCCATAATTTCATGATTATCTATGTATTTTAATGGCATATAACTAAATCAGTAATTATAACTGGAAAATAATTCTCTCAAAAGTTATTATTCTAAAAATAAAAAAACTTTATGTAGAAAACCACGATTTAAATTGAGTCTGTGAGTACGTACAAACATACGTACATACATACATACATACATAGATCATTCACATGTACGGTGGGGGAAGTGCTGACATGACATCTGGGTGATGTTTCCTACTGTCCCCCACATACAGGCAATATTATTGCCGTCATCTGTTTTCGGACTTATTAGAGTATGGGCTGTATGGGCAGGCAACCTAGGAGAACTTGAGTTGAAATAATTTGTCAGTGTGGTTTTGGTGTGAACTCTGCTCTTGCATCTCTATTTAACATTTGAGTGTATACATAGAAGAATTAACTATGTTAACATATTTGTACCATGTGGTCTATTGTAACTAGTTGTGGTTTTCTATATATTTATAGTCTGTACAATTTGACAACATTTTGCAATTTATCTAAGTAGGTGGTATATTGGATGCAATATAAGTAGGGTACTGTCCATTAAAATAGAGTGAAAGTGGTTTCACACACTACATTGCCAGGGTGACTTTACATAGTATATTTGCCATTTAGTGATTGCTATCTTGCTGCAATATAAGTAGTGTACTGTCCCATTAAACAGAGTAAAAGTGTTTTTTTTTTACTATGCCACAAACTACATAGTCAGGGTGGTTTTGCATAGTATATTTATTGCCATTTAGTGATTGGCTATCTTGCTGCAATGTAAGTAAAAAGTGTTTTGAATTTTATCACTTGTCTAACATGTTACACATCATACCTGCAGGGTGTTACACATTTTGTTTAGTGCTAGTATCATAGCAACCATTTCAGCTGGACCCTAGTGATGACATCATGAACTTTGCAGACTGTTCATCTGGAATTAAATGCATTGTTTTAATGGATCTAAGGATATAGCCAATTTAGGGTGAATAGACACACACACTTACATTATATAGAATACATACACACAAATATACATACACCCAGGGGCAGAGCTTTTTTCCCCCCACTTTCTGCAATGATATTTTTTTTATTTATTTTTTTAGGGAAAAATTTTCTGTAGGCCATTTTGAGATGAAATTCAATTTTAAATTTAGGCAGTTATACTAAAGCAACAATTGCAATGCATTGAATCAATGGTGAATAAAGCAATTTTTAAAATGTTATAATATATTGCAGCACTTGAACATTTAATTGAAAATTAGCTGCAAATAATTTTATTTTTACTTTTTTGTTCTATGTGCATTGTGTTGAGGAAGACGTACACAGTGCAGACACAGCACAGTATTGTTTGAAGAGAACTGCCTTATGTGGAGCAGCACTATAAAGTTAAAGCACCAACAATTCTTGCATGTTTCCCATTCTGTCTGCAGACATGATGCATTTTCTGCGATGACATCTCAGATCACAGCATGTTCTGCCTTGGGGTAATAAATATATATATATATATATATCATAATTTAGGTAAGAACTTAC
Organism: Bombina bombina; assembly: GCF_027579735.1. Classification (NCBI taxonomy): domain Eukaryota; kingdom Metazoa; phylum Chordata; class Amphibia; order Anura; family Bombinatoridae; genus Bombina; species Bombina bombina. Next base: position 989,571,044 of record NC_069501.1, read on the forward strand.
CTGATAAATTAAATTTCTTTCATATTGGCAAGAGTCCATGAGCTAGTGAAGTATGGGATATACAATCCTACCAGGAGGGGCAAAGTTTCCCAAACCTCAAAATGCCTATAAATAAACCCCTCACCACACCCACAATTCAGTTTAACGAATAGCAAAGTAGTGGGGTGATAAAATATGGAGTAAAAAAAGCATACAAAAAGAGGAACTGGAAATATAAATTGTGCTTTATACAAAAAAACATAACCACCATAAAAAGGGTGGTTCTCATGGACTCTTGCCAAAATGAAAGAAATTAATTTATCAGGTAAGCTCTTACATAAATTATGTTTTCTTTCATGTAATTGGCAAGAGTCCATGAGCTAGTGATGTATGGGATAGTAATACCCAAGATGTGGTACTCCACAGAGGAGTCACTAGAGAGGGAGGGATAAAATAAGAACAGCCATTTCCGCTAAAAAAATTAAATCCACATGCAAAAAAATAAGTTTCTCATAATTGAAAAGAAAAAAAAACTTAAAACGTAAGCTGAGGAATCAAAGTGAAACAGCTGCCTGAAGAACTTTTCTACCAAAAACTGCTTCTGAAGAGGCAAATAGATCAAAACGTTAGAATTTAGTAAAATGTATACAAAGAAGACCAAGTTGCTGCTTTGCAAATCTGATCAACTGAAGCTTCATTCTTAAAAGCCCACGAAGTGGAAATTGATCTAGTGGAATGAGCTGTGATTCTCTGAGGCGGGGTCTGACCCGACTCCAAATAAGCCTGATCTGAATCTTTAGTAGTTTAAACATAATATTTCAAAGCTCTTACAACACCCAGAGAATGTAAAGATCTCTCAAAAGAATTCTTAGGATTAGGACAAAGAGGGAACAACAATTTCCCTATTAATATTGTTAGAATTCACAACTTTAGGTAAAAATTTAAATGAAGTCCGCAAAACTGCCTTATCCTGATGGAAAATTAGAAAAGGAGACTCACAAGAAAGAGCAGATAATTCGGAAACTCTTCTAGCAGAAGAGATAGCGAAAAGGAACAACACTTTCCAAGAAAGTAGTTTAATATCCAAAGAATGCATAGGCTCAAAAGGAGGAGCCTGTAAAGCCTTCAAAACCAAATTAAGACTCCAAGGAGGAGAGATTGATTTAATGACAGGCTTGATACAGACCAAAGCCTGCACAAAACAGTGAATATCATGAAGCTTAGCAATCGTTCTGTGAAATAAAACAGAAAGAGCAGAGATTTGTCCCTTCAAGGAACTTGCAGACAAACCTTTATCTAAACCATCCTGAAGAAACTGTAAAATTCTAGGAATTCTAAAAGAATGCCAGGAGAATTTATGAGAACACCACGATGAAATAAGTCTTCCAAACTCGATAATAAATCTTCCTAGAAACAAATATACGAGCCTGTAACATAGTATCAATCACTGAGTCAGAGCAACCTCTATGACTAAGCGTTCAATTTCCATACCTTCAAATTTAACGATTTGAGATACTGATGGAAAAACGGTCCTTGAGACAGAAGGTCTGGTTTTAAAGGAAGTGACCAAGGTTGGCAACTGGACATCCGCATACCAGAACTTGTGAGGCCATACTGGTGCTACCAGAAACACAAATGATTGTTCCATGATGATCTTGGAGATCACTCTTGGAAGAAGAACTAGAGGTGGGAAGATATAAGCAGGTTCGTAAAACCAAGGAACTGCTAACGTATCCACCGACTCCGCCTGAGGATCCCTGGACCTGGACAAGTACCTGGGAAGTTTGTTTAGATGGGAAGCCATCAGATCTATTTCTGAAGATCCCACATCTGAAAACACACATCTGGATGGAGAGACCACTCCCCCGGATGTAAAGTCTGACGGCTGAGATAATACACTTCCCAATTGTCTACATCTAGGATATGTACCACAGAAATTAGACAAGAGCTGGATTCCGCCCAAGAAAGTATCCAAGATACTTATTTCATAGCTAGGGGACTGTGAGTCCCACCCTGATGATTGACATATGCCAAAGTTGTGATATTGCCTGTCTGAAAACAAATGAATGGTTCTCTCTTCAACAGAGGCCAAACCTGAAGAGCCCTGAAAATAGCACAGAGTTCTACAATATTGATTGGTAACCTCGCCTCTTGAGATTTCCAAACCCCTTGTGCGGTCAGAGATCCCCAGACAGCTCCCCAACCTGAAAGACTTGCATCTGTTGTGATTACAGTCCAGGTTGGACGAACAAAAGAGGCCCCTTGAACTATACGATGGTGATCTAACCACCAAGTCAGAGAGAGTTGAACATTGGGATTTAAGGATATTAATTGTGATATCCCTGTATAATCCCTGCACCACTGATTCAGCATACAAAGCTGAAGAGGTCTCATATGAAAATGAGCAAAGGGGGATCGCGTCCAATGCTGCAGTCATGAGAACTAAAACTTCCATGCACATAGCCACTGAAGGGAATGATTCAGACTGAAGGTTTCGACAAGCTGAAACCGATTTTATTTGTCTCGTCTATTAGAGACAGAGTCATGGACACTGAATCTATCTGGAAACCTAAAAAGGTGACCCTTGTCTAAGGAAATCAAGGAACTTTTTGGTAAATTGATCCTCCAACCATGTCTTTGAAGAAACAACACTAGTTGATTCGTGTGAGATTCGGCAGAATGTAAAGACTGAGCTAGTACCAAGATATCGTCCAAATAAGGAAACACTGCAATACCCTGTTCTCTGATTACAGAGAGTAGGGCACCGAAAACCTTTGAGAAAATTCTTGGAGCTGTTGCTAGGCCAAATGAAAGAGCGACAAATTGGTAATGCTTGTCTAGAAAAGAGAATCTTAGAAACTGATAGTGGTCTGGATGAATCGGAATATGAAGATATGCATCCTGTAAGTCTATTGTGGACATATAATGACCTTGCTGAACAAAATGTAGAATAGTCCTTAGAGTCATTATTTTGAAAGTTGGCACTCTTACAAACTGATACAAAATTTTCAGATCCAGAACTGGCCTGAATGAATTTTCTTTTTTTGGGACAATGAATAGATTTGAATAAAACCACAGACCCTGTTCCTGAAAACAGAACTGGTATGATTACCCCTGAAAGCTCTAGATCTGAAACACACTTCAGAAAAGTCTGAGCCTTCAACTGCATTTGCTGGAACATGTGAGAGAAAGAATCTTCTCACAGGAGGTCTTACTCTGAAACCTATTTGATACCCTTGAGAGACAATATTCTGAATCCATTGATTTTTGACAGAATCTGTCCAAATGTTTTGGAAAAATTTTAATCTGCCCCCCCACCAGCTGGGCTGGAATAAGGGCAGCACCGTCATGCGGACTTGGGGGCTGGCTTTGGTTTCTTAAAAGGCTTGGATTTATTCCAACTTGAAGGTTTCCAATTGGAACCAGATTCTTTGGGGGAAGGATTAGGTTTACCCTTAGATCTTTTATCCTGAGGTAGAAAGAAAGAAAAAAAAAACCTCCCAGTGACAGTTGAAATAATTGAATCAAACTGAGAACCAAATAAATTGTTACCTTGGAAAGAAAGAGACAGTAATCTAGACTTAGATACCATGTCAGCATTCCAATATCTGAGCCACAAAGCTCATCCAGCTAAAATAGCTAAAGACATAGATTTAACATCAATACTGATATCAATAATAGCATAACAGATAAAATGATTAGTATGTTGAAGCAAGCGAACAATACTAGACCAATCAGGATCTGTTTCCTATTGCGCTAAGCTTTCCAACCAAAAAGTTGATGCAGCTGCGACATCAGCCATGTATTCCCAAAACTCCAATCAAACTGCTGGCAAAGGATACAACTTTTTAAACCTAGAAGAAGGAATAAAAGAAGTACCAGGCCTATTCCATTCCTTTGAAATCATATCAGAAATAGTATCAGGAACTGAAAAAACCTCTGGAATAACCCCAGGAGGTTTATAAACAGAATTTAAACATTTACTAGTTTTAGTATCAAGAGGACAAGTTTCCTCAATATCCAAAGTAATCAACACCTCTTTTAACAAGGAACGAATATAATCCATCTTAAAGACATAAGTAGATTTGTCAGTGTCAATATTTGAGGTAAGATCTTCGGAACCAGATAGATCCTCATCAGAGGAGGATAATTCAGTATGTTGTCGGTCGTTTGAAATTTCATCAACTTTATGAGGAGTTTTAAAAGACCTTTTACGTTTATTAGAAGGCGGAATAGCAGACAAAGACTTCTGAATCGCATCAACACTAAAATCTTTTATATTCACAGGGATATCATGTACATTAGATGTTGAAGGAACAACGGGCATTGTACTAGTACTGATTGATACATTCTCTGCACGTAAAAGCTTATCATGACAACTGTTACATACTACAGCTGGAGATATAATCTCTGCTAACTTACAACAGATACACTTAGCTTTGGTAGAACTGTTATCATGCAGCAGGGTTCCAACAGTGGTTTCTGAGACAGGATCAGATTGAGACATCTTGCAAATGTAAGAGGAAAAAAAAAAAAAACATATAAAGCAAAATTATCCATTTCCTTATATGGCAGTTTCAGGAATGGGAAAAAATGCAAACAGCATAGCCCTCTGAGCATAAAAAAGGCAAGAGACATATAGGAAGTGGGGTTTTAATAATTAAATTATTTGGTGCCAAGTATGACGCGCAACGCAAAATGATTTTTTTTTGGCGCTAAGAACATCCGGAAATGACTCAACTCGTGTCATGGCAGACACAACCTTGTACAAGGAAACCTGGCGTCAACTAAGACGCCGGAAATGACGAATTTGCGTCACTGAACTTACCTTTGCGCCCAAAAAAATTCTCGCGCCAAGAATGACGCAATAAATATCAGCATTTTGCGACCTTGCAAGCCTAATTTTGCCCGCAAAAATTAATGAAAAAGCAGTCAATTTGAAGAAAAGACTATACCCCAGGTAAGAAAAAATAACTTCCTAAATATATGTTTCCCAATTTTGAAACTGATAGTCTGCAAAAGAAAATATACATAAACCTGACTCATGGTAAATATAAGTACAATACATATATTTAAAACTTTATATTAATACATAAAGTGCCAAACCATAGCTGAGTGTCTTAAGTAATGAAAACATACTTACCGAAAAACACCCATCCACATATAGCAAACCAGTACTGAAAAAGTATCAGTAAAGGTAATGGAATATGAGAATATGAATAGGAGAGTATATTGTCGATCTAAAAAGGGAGGTAGGAGATGAATCTCTACGACCGATAACAGAGAACCTTTGAAAAAGATTTCCCGTGAGGAAAACCATAGAATCAATAAGCGATACTCCCTTCACATACCTCTGACAAACACTGTACTCTGAGAGGAATTGGGCTTCAAATTGCTGAGAAGCGCATATCACAGAAGAAAACCAAGCACAAACTTACTTCACCACCTGAATTGTGGGTGTGGTTAGGGGGTGTATGTATAGGCATTTTGAGGTTTGGTAAACTCTGCCCCTCCCGGTAGGATTGTATATTCCATACGTCACTAGCTCATGGACTCTTGCCAATTACATGAAAGAAATTTTTATATAAATATATATATATATATATATATATATATATATATATATATATATATATATATATATATATATATATATATATATATATATATATATATATATATATATATATATATATATATATATATATACACACATACATACATAGGTAGCCCTCAGTTTACGCCGGGGTTAGGTTCCAGGAGGAATTGTTGTAAATCGAAACCGTTGTAAATTGAAACCCAGTTTATAATGTAAGTCAATGGGAAGTGAGGGAGTTAGGTGTTACTTATGACAATTTTGAGAAGGACCTGGAACCTAATACATTATTTTTAAAGCTTTGAAATGAAGACTTTAAATGCTAAACAGCATTATAAACCTAAAAATATAGATTGTATCATCATCAAACTAAGTTTAATGAACAAAAACATTTGCTAAACATCACCTAATAAAATAGTCACACAACAGACTGCATCATCATCAAACTAAGTTTAATGAACAAAAACTTTTTTTACTTGCATTTTTCTGCAGTTATCTGCATTGTTAGCATGTTAGGTAATATTGGGTTAGCACCTATTCTATGCATTTCAATCTGCAGTGATTAATAAGCAGTTAGGCACCCTCATCTCAAGCTGCTGGACAGGAAGATAATAGGGAAGTGCCTGCTAAATTTTGCTCAATAGATCTGGTCTGATCTGTGTACACAGATCAATTTAAGGCTGTTAAATTGTATAACTTTGCTGCAAAACAAGCGGACAGCTCCACCTACTGGCTATTTTAATTAGTGCATTGCTTTCCAAAAGCTTTTCAATAGCAGTCACATGACTGAAAAAAAAAAAGTTGTTATACTGAAACGGCGCAAACTGAACCGGCGTAAACCGAGGGCCATATGTATGTATGTATGTATGTATGTATGTATGTATGCATGCATCTAACTATTATTTTCATAATCGATTAATCGGACGATTATTTTTTGATTAATTGACTAATCGGATAAAAAAGAAATACATATTTTTTTTCCTATATTTAAAAATAAAATCCATATACTTAGTGTTATAAATATAAACTTCAGACTAAAACTTTACATTAAAACAACTGTTGGTCCAATTTTTTAAAGCAGCAGAACAAATTTTTATAATTAAGCAAAACCAAACCACAAACTGTTTGAAAAGAGGTAGAGCTAGTAAGAGATAAACTACCACTGTTTATAACATTCTGTTATTCACTCTTTCAGAAACTTTGCATTGAAATGCAAAAATGTCAACATGCTCCTGGCTGAGGCTGGCTCTCTTTTTTGCAGCTATTTTGCCAGCAGCAGAGAAGAGGTGCTCAAATGGGTGTTGAGGTGCCTGAAATACATAAGTAGGGTTTTGCCAATTTCACCAAGGTGAGCAATTTATCTTTGTTAGCTCTCCACCAATGCAAGGGGCCTCTTAACAAAGTAAGCATGGTCTTCATTCTGACCTAAAAATATCTTGAATATCTATATGCAATGGTAAATAACCAGCTATAAGGTTAGGGGGAAAAAATATCTAGTTCACTCTTAAAACAACAGAGATATACTTACAGAGGTTGAATTTGGTACATACTCCAATTAATTAAAAATATATATAAAAAAAAAAAAAGGAGCTACACAGGACACAGCCTTACACATGTATCTATAGAGTATATATCAGCAATAGCAAGCGATCTGCTAAAAATTGTGCAAACAGGTAATAGTGACAAATTCATTTAACAAATGCCATCAATCTAGGGCTAGGCGTAAATAACAAGCTGGGCACTATATCATGCAAAGCACAGTCCCAAATCTCCTGATTTAAAGGGACACTCAATCAAAATTAAACTTTCATTAATCAGATAGGGCATGCCATTTTAAACAACTTTCCAATTTACTTCCATTAGCTAAATGTGCACAGTCTTTTTATATTTAAACTTTTTGAGTCATCAGTTCCTACTGAGCATGTGCAAGAATAAGTGTGTATGCATTTGTGAATGGCTGATGGCTGTCACATGGTACGTGTATGCATTTGTGATTGGCTGATGGCTGTCACATGGTACAGGGGGAGTGGAAAAAGACATAACTTTTAAAATTGTCAGAAAAAAAATCTACTACTCATTTGAAGTTCAGACTAAGTGCTATTGCATTGTCTTGTTATCTTACATTTGTTGATTATGCAAATCTACTGCGTTGACTGGTCCTTTAATATAAACAATACAGATTATGTCTGCTATTTTATTTCTGGGTTGCACATAAGTCAGGAGTAGCTGTAAACTTAAAAATAAACATTGTGTCCTGAAAAAGTGAAAAGTAAAATGTCTGTAGACATCCTTTAGGCTAAGGGCATAACCATAAAACACAATGCCATGTGCAGGATTCGTTGACAATTATTTTCATAATCGATTATGCCGATTATTTGCAGCTCTATATGTATGTATGTATGTATGTATGTATGTATGATTATATATATATATATATATATATATATATATATATATATATATATATATATATATATATATATATATATATATATATATATATATATATATATATATATATATATATATATATATATATATATATATATATACACACATACATATACACACACAGTTGTGCTCATAATTTTACATACCCTGGCAGAATTTATGATTTCTTGGCCATTTTTCAGA